>NC_056745.1:1249509025-1249601525 GCF_019279795.1 Protopterus annectens
ACAGAGATAATCTATCTTTACGAAAAATGATGTAAGGCAGTTTCGAAGATAAGACCTGAAGTTTGGAAATTCTTCTTGCTGATGTGACAGCTACTAAAAGGATGGGTTTTCAAGAAAAGAATTTCATTTCACAATCATTTACTGGTTCAAAGAGTTTTTGAATTAGTCCTTGAAGAATAGCAGTTGGATCACATGGCGGAGTAGGATCTTTTATCAGGGGTCTAAGCAGGAAAAATCCATTTCATGATAGCTTTATATAATTTAGACATAGCAAATCCAAAAAAAGGAAAAAAGCACTGGAACACTCAAAATGTTTTATTAAAAATCGCAAGTTAAAACTTCACATGAAAGTTAAAACTTTCACCAACAAGGCTTCTTCAGGCGAATGCATCTAAACAGTTGCAGTCATTATTTAAATAATTAGTAAGCTCACATGATGTAGTTTCAAACCTTCTGATGTAAATCTCTTACGGTTTTAAAGTGAAACTGTCATTTAATCCTAGTGGTATATGGGACTTCATTCGCAAAATCCATTTCATTTCCTCATTTTCTGTTAACAACTTCACATCACCTCCCCTCAAAGGTTTATAAATCACTTTTAAAATCATAAATTTAAATAAATGTTGATCACCTTTTTCCAAAATATGCTTACTTAATGCATTTGTTAAAAGCTTACGTTTAATGTCACTAATGTGACCAGCTATACGTTCTTTAAACTTCCTAGTAGTCATGCCCACATAATAACAATCACACTGTTCACATTTAGCCATATAGACTAAGATACTAGTATTGCAATTTCCATAGGCTGGAAGTATAAACTCGCTTTTAGTCACAGGATATCTTAATGATTTATCAATATATAAAGGTTTGCAATAAACACAATTATTACATTTATATGTACCATGCTTATGTCTGAAACCAGAAAAAAACCTCTTTGATTGCTCTTTATAGCATAGTGTCTGTTTTAACTTGCTATTTCATTTATAACCAAATGCTGGTCAATCTGCAAAGTATTCCTGTTATAAGTAAGCATACATGTAGTCTTATTCCTTCTAGATTGTATCCTTTCATTTCCTTGATGTATATCACTAAAACATGTAATTATGTTGTGCTCTAAATATTGCTGTTTAACCTCATCATGTGCTTTACCACTGTTCTCCCTGAATAACCCCTTTCAATAAATTCCAAACCCATATTTTCTAAATGATCATTTAACCTATCATGTTGTGTATTTAACCTCACAACTCTGTATCTGGTTCGAGACAATATTTTCAAACATAAAGGGGATGTGCATGCTACTGCGAATAATTCTTTTGCTTCACTTCCTTCTTATACATTTCAGTGTGTACTTCATCACTTCCCTTCTTTATTAACAAAACATCCAAAAATGCACTGTATTCCAATGAGTGTTCATGTTTAAACTTCAAAAAGGAAGCACTTTCATTTGAATACCAAAAACTTTTGAAAAAGTTCCTCATTTCCCTCCCATATTAAAAAAAGGTTGTCCACAAAACGCTTATAAAACACTATGTGCTCCCTAAACATGTTGGATGTAGACAATATATATACTTTTCCTCCCATACATACATAACTATGTTCGCATAGGTGTTGGCTACACTTGTACCCATCGCCACACCCTTTTGTTGATAGTAGAGCGTAGTATCAAATAGAAACACATTGTTAGTTGGTACTAATCTCAACATTTCACATAGCATATTAATTTTCTGCGTATAACAATCAGAAAAATTCTCTAAAAAAGTCTTAACACTAGCTATGCCATGTTCATGTGGTATGGAGGTAAAAGGCTAGTCACCATCCATTGTAACAAAATACGATTGATCATTTAAACGACCAGCTGACCAACTATAGAATTGTTTCAAGGAACTAGCTGCATCTTTCAATATGGTGGGCATTTTCTCTAAGATTATCCGTAGCTGCTGTTCTAGATATTTAGACATTGGTTCTGTGACCCACCCCTTGATGACACAATGGGCCTCATTAGCGGATCACTAGCATTTTTATGCAACTTTGGTATGCCATAGATTTTTGGCAATTTCGGGTTCTCAACAAACAAATAGTTAAACACATCATCTGTAATTAACCCAGTATCATGCATTTCACATAAATTCTCATTCAACTCCAAGCAAAGATTATTTACTTCATTTCTTGTAATAAACCAATACTGTTCTTCTTGTAACAGCATATGCATTTTATTAAAATAAAACTGCTTCCCCATTACTGCAATCCCTCCACCTTTATCCATACCTTTAATAACTAAACCTTGATTTTCAACTGTTGTTCATCTTTGGTTAAATTATAATGTCTATCAACCTTATTATTTTCATACAGTGTATAAATGTCTCATTCTATAGCTTTCTCAAATATTAGTAAAGCACCAGTAACTTGCGGAACGAAAACACTCCTTTCTTTTAAAACTAGCTTCATAATTACTTACAGTGCCAAAATATGTTTTCAAGGTTAAACCCTTGTTTAAAACGGACAATTCAGAGTTAGTAAGCACATGATTAGATAAGTTGAACACCAAATTAGTCCTTTTTATCTGTTGTTCTGGCTCCTGCTATAAGGACGCTTCACCAAACTCTCGTTCTTGCAATTTTCCATTAAGCTCTGTAATCGAGTATGTGGTTTTGGCATGGGGAGAGGCTGGTTGATCTAAAACAGAAAATCCACTGGATGTAACGCATCCATCTGTGTGAGGTCGACCCTTACCGCTTGTCCTCCCCTCTGGTATGGCTCTCTTTACTGGTAACTGGTGTTGATATGACTGAAAGATGTCTATCATTGGTAAACTCCATGTTTTCTTGTGTCTCAACTGCTCGATGTTCAGCCGCTACTAATGCTACTTTCCAGAGTGCCTGTTGCTAATGCTTCAGGATTGGGCAGGACTTACGGTTGTTGGTTGGTCAATCTACTGATCTCTTTCCCATCTCTAGGCCAAATGAAAACATGTCCGTTATCAAAATCAGTCAGATCTCTCTTTAATTTTCTTTTTTCATTTCAATTAATCTTTTCTCAAAAGCACTTAATCTATTTAGTGTCTTATTCATGAGTGCCACACTTTCCTCAAACTCTATATTTGAGGCTAGTTCATTGTAAAAAGTTTCAACATTACACCTCATATCTGACTCCAGTGGTTGAAAGTATACATTCATTAATTCCATGTACCAAAAGGAGCAGCTCAAATTAATGAGCTGCCATCTACGTAGCAAATCTGGATATTTGTCTCTGTATGAGGGCATTTTTAATATACAAAGCCCTCTCGGTAAAATTTTATGTTGTAAATAAGCCACAAATAACAGTCTCAGCCATTGTAAATGCTTATAAGCCCTAACCATATATTCAAACTCACGTAACTTCTCCTTTTAAGTTTGGAGCAATTCTAGATGGCCGTTACTATCCAATGTAGACGGTGTCCTCATACTATTAATGTCAGTAACCAGAAGTAGTGGATTTACTTCCATTAACAATTTCACCAATCATCTTCAAAAACAATGCCATCTCTCCACAGTCAAAAATGAAAGTTAGAAACTCAATTGAGTGTCAACTAACCTCTGTAAAAAGTCCAAATGTCCAGAAAAACCAGCAGGATGGTTATTAACCAATACTTAGTACCAAACGTATCCAAAAAAAGAAAAAAAGCACTGGAGCACTCAAAATCTTTCATTTAAAGTCGCAAGTTAAAACTTCATATGAAAGTTAAAACTTTCACCAACAAGGCTTCTTCAAGCAAATACATCTAAACAGTTGCAGTCATTATTTAAATAGTAAGATCACATGACATAGTTTCAAACCTTCTGATGTAAATCTCTTAAATAAGGTTTTAAAGTGAAACTGTCATTTAATCTTGGTGGTATATGGGACTTCATTTGCAAAATCCATTTCATTTCCTCATTTTCTGTTAACAACTTCAAATCACCTCCCCTCAAAGGTTTATAAACCACTTTAAAACCATAAATTTAAATAAATGTTGATCACATTTTTCCAAAATATGCTTACTTAATGCAGATGTTAAAAGCTTACATTTAATGTCACTAATGTGACCAGCTATACATTCTTTAAACTTCCTATTAGTCATGCCCACATAACAATCACACTGTTCACACTTAGCCATACAGACTAAGTTAATAGTATTGCAATTTTCATAGGCTTGAAGTATAAACTCACTTTTAGTCACAGGATGTCTTACTGATTTACCAATATATAAATATTTACAATAAACACAATTATTACATTTATATGTACCATGCTTATGTCTGAAACCAGAAAAAAAGCTCTTTGGTTGCTCTTTATAGCATAGTGTCTGTTTTAACGTATTATTTTGTTTATAACCAAATGCTGGTCTATCTGTGACAATTTCTTGTAAGCAATGAACATCCCTTAAAATTTCCCAACAGACACTATGCTATAAAGATCAACCAAAGAGCTTTTTTTCTGGTTTCAGACATAAGCATGGTGCATATAAATGTAATAATTGTAATTGTACCTTTGTAGAATTACTGGAAACAGAGATACCAAGTGGTCAGTTTGAGGGTGAGTAGATTGGGATGTTGACTCCCTGATGGATGAGACAGGAGGTTCTGTCTGGGCTCCAGAATCCATGGGGGATATTTCAGATGAGACCAAAGAAAGGGGAACCATACCTGATGAGGCCAGTAGGAATGCTTTCTGCTGAAACTTCAGGATCAATGGTAGAGGGGGTAGGCATAAAGGATAACTAGAGAAACTCTTGGGGATTCCCCCAGATGGCAGAATTACAGTGAAATACTTGCTGCAATTGTTATTTTAGGGAGAAGCAAAAAGATCACAGCAAGGTTAGCCCCAACAGTCGAAAATCAGATTTGCCACTGACTGATTGAGGGACCACTGGGGAGGGAGCAGACAGGACCTGCTGAGTGCTACAACGTTGGTTTTCCCATTATATGTGTTGCAACTAGAAAGCGGTCTGATGATATCACCCATTCCCAGACTCTCATGGCCTCACTGCTTAATAAGTAAGAAACGGGTTACTCCTTATTTGTTGATATAGCAGACACTGACATGTTGTTGGTGTGTAATGCAATCATCCCAAAAGGGAGGCTGCCCTGAAAGGCTTGCAATGTTAGAAGAACAGCTCTCATATCTGCGACATTGGTATGCAACCTGGTCTCCAAGGAAGACCACTTGCCTTGGACCATCTTTCCTTAGAAATGCCCCCCCCCCCCCCAGTTGGGAAGCATCTGTGGTCACTGTGGCTGTGTTGGGAGGAAGAAGGAACAAAGGCCTGCCCAGGAACAGGTCGTCTGAATGAATCTACCTCTGAAAATGTCATCTACAAATTAGAGTTAACTTGACAGGAACAGATAACAGCTGGTAAAGAACAGACCACTGAACAGCCAAAGTTTATTGGAGGACTCACATAAAGAATCTTGATAAGGGCACTAGGATAATGGCAGCTGACACAGAGCCCAGAGCTTAAAGGATCAGTCACACTGATGAAGACGATAAAGAAATTATGTCCCATACTTGGTTTGTCAAGGACGTTATGCAAATAGGAAACAAAGATGCTATCTGATCTGTTTATCTAGAAAGGCACCAATCAATTCCAACCTCTGAATGGGGGAAAAGTTTGATTTGTACGACACAGTGGTGCAGCGGTAGCATTGTTGCCTCACAACAAGAGGTTCTCCAGTTCGATTCTCAGCTGGGGTGCCTTCTGTACAGAGTCTGCATGTCCTCCCTGTGTTTGTGTGGGTTTCCTCCGGATGCTCCGGTTTCCTCCCACGTTTACAAAGACATGCATCTGGAACGTTTCTCCCTGGGCCTCTGCTGAAAATTGGTTTCATTCCAAGTCATACTTTCCCAGTAAACAAATGTTAAATAAATAATAAATAAATAATTTATAGTAATGCCCAGGGAGCTGAAGATCTGGAACAAATACTCCCTGTCCTGAAGTAGCTGATGCCAGATTGGGGCAGTTCAAAATCAGTCATCCAAAATATGGAAACACCTGGAATCCCTTTGGTCTCAGGTGAGCTGCCACTACTGCCATGCATTTAGTAAACACTCTGGGGGCTGTGGTGAATCCAAAGGGCACAGCTCTGAATTGGTTATAACTGGCTCCCAGCCTGAAGCGCAAATGACTTCTGGAGTGTCTGTCTATTTTGAAGTGATAGTGAAGGTCTATCAGTCGTCCTTGTGTAACAGCAGTATAATGGACTGAACATCAACTATCTGGAACTTTGACTTCTTTACATATTCAGGGTGCTCAGATCTAGAACGGTCCCCCATTTTCTTTGGCACTAAAAAGAAGTGGGAGTAAGTTCTGGATCCTCTTTGTTTGGTTGGGACTGCTTGGATTGCTCTTTTTTGCAGTAATTTTTGAATTTCCAGCACTGCATGCTCCCTCTGACTGGGTGGCACATCGGGGAGTTTCTTTTGTTCCACTGGAGGTGGAAGGGAGAAGGAAATGTAACAACCTCTGGATACTATACTCAGGCATTTGTCGTTAGATTGGTCCAGGCATCTAGGTGCAGGGAACAATGACCCCCAACTGCCTCCAGAGACAGACAGCTGGGCAGCGCTTTGGGAGCACTGACGGGCCTTGTCAGAGAAAGGTTCTCTGAATCCCTGATTCTGCAGACCCCCTCTGCCTCTGGGGCGGTCTACCACTAAAACTTTTTCTTCTGCCTCTGAAGGAAGAATCCCCACTTTGATCCTGAAAAGATCCTTGAGACTTTCAAGACCAAGTCTTCTTACCACCATGCTGATTTCTCTAAATGGTGCGCTGAGGAGTAGAAAACTTGATCCCAATGGTAGACAGGATCTTTACTTCCTGATCACTGCAGGTAAGAGTCTCTTTGATGGATGGCCCAAACAAGGAGAAGTCATTGAAAGGGCCATTGACAAAGGACACCCTGAAAGGTTCCGCAAAGTCACAAAGCTTCATCCAGGCATGACCTCTGACTGCAATACATGAGCCATCTACCCTTGAAGTACCCTCCGCTGAATGGGAGATGAGTTTCATGGAAGAGTTAGTCATAGAAGCAAGAGTAACTAACTGGGGATTTACTTTCTTGAATCCTCACCCGACATGGTCTCTGCAAGACAGTTGGATAGCTGCTTGACCAAATCTCTCTGTAAAGAGTGAAATGTGCAAAATAATTTAATGATCTCAGTGCAAATGTAGCTGAGGTGTAAATGTGCTTACCAAACCTGTCCATCACTCAAGAATCTCTGGCAGATGGACAGAGGAGCTCTGTTCAGCTAGCTCCTTCTTGGTGGCTAATGCCACAACAATGGCATTGACAAGGATACCCTTGGGCCAATGAAGTCTGTCTTTGGGGGGAACCAAAATCTGTCCTGGCATTTGGGGATCGGTTTGATAGTATCTGGCTCATTCCCAGCCCAGCGGGATACTAAGTCAATGAGATCCTCCACCAGGGGGGGTCAACCAAGAGATATAGACAGGGCCACTCCAAAAGCATCCAAGAACACAGACTTTTCAGAAGAAAAAGGATGGGCCAACTAGCCACCATTCTGCCAAAGAATCTCCAAAGGAGACGTCATCAGGTGGTTATCATGGGGATCCTTCTCCTTATCAAAGTCTGTGACATCTGTGAGTGACTCCATTGGGGAGTCAATGTGCCTCCTTTTGCACATTTTCTTCTGAGGAACCTCCTCTGTGGGGTGTTCAAGGAAAGTATCTGAAGAAAGGGCGGCTTCATCGAGGGGAAGAACTTGGAGGATCCTAAAGGCAGGCTGCCCTGGATGGAGATCATGGGCTCAGCACTCAGATCCAGTGAAGGACAAAGGGGAGGATCGGAGGCAAAAGTGGTCAGTTCTCTGAGAACAGAGGAAGCCCTTTCCACAATCTGGAAAGCTGATGGATCAGGAGAACTCCCCCCCTTCTTCTCCCTTGAAGCCAAAACCATCAAAGCATGGACGGGAACCACTCCTGATCCATGGTCTCCAGACAGAATTGGACCTGAGCTGTTGAAGGGCAAAGCACCAAGAGGAAGGGACTAATCTGAGAAGGTCCAAACTGAAGCCCTCCCCCTCAGATCCAACACCAACATCCTGGAAATAAGGCCCTCTCTGATCCAATGAAATTGGAGCAGAGCTGGTCAGGGTAGCCATTGGAGTTGAGGAAGGGAGCTTCCTTGGATCCAATTCAGACTTTCTTGGGTACCAAGGATCCTGCGACTCTGAAATCACTGGTCAGATTGGAGATGGAGACTGAATCAGAGTAGCAGAGACTCTCACGAATCCGACTGGGGACTGAGCTGACAGCACCCTCATTTGGATTTGAGCTTGGAGGAATCTCTACATCATCCTGTCCAAATCAACATCAGATAGACTCCTGGAGGACCTAGAAGAGGCAACTAATGCAGGCCTGGAATGTCTGGAAGGGGTTTAAAGAACCTTCAGGGGCAACACTGGGAAAACTGACCTGATGGCAAACTATACAGTTTGAGTTCTAACGCTCGGATCCAAGGTCTTTGGATCCAAGGTGGAAAAGGATGGCCTAGAAGTGGCAGTCCCAGTAGTGGTGCCTGTTGGATCTGAGGATTGTCTTGGATTCAACAAGTTTGGATCTGAGGTATTTGCAGACTTTTCCTCTAGAGGTCTTATGGGAGCATTTCCTCAGCTCCAACAACACAAAAAGGCTAACTGAGAAGGTAGCAGTCCTTTTACTATAAGTTTGTTCCTGCAATCAGTGATGGCTGAGGAGTTAAATCCCTCACAAATTACACAATCTGATCGTAGGTGGTCTGATCCTAAGCAGTATACACACTGTGTGCATCAGAATGGGGGATCTGATGCCCACATTCTGAGCAGCACTTGAAGCCAGTTTGTTTATCTGACATGCTTAAAACAGAAACAAGAAAAAGAAAACACACCACTAACAGTCTATACGAAAAACAACTAAGTAATAAAGGACAACAAACCAATAGTGAAAAACACCAACCCTGTCACTAACAATAACAATAAAAAGGTGATTAATGTATATATAATATCCCCCCACTTCTGGTCTGGAAGAAGAAGCAGGAAGAAAGGGTAAAATAAAAATATTAGTCCCTAACTTCTGCGAAAAACTGAAGGGAGGGGGAGGGAAGGAGAAGACTATGAGTAAAATACTGCTAGTAGCGATATAAGAAAAAATTTAAGAAGAAACTTATCATCACCCAAGGAAATTCTCTGAAGAGACTCGGAATCCACATTCTACCAGCTAGGCAGTAAACGAGATCTGAGTACGCTACAGAGAGTGTAGGGCATTAAGGGTAGAGGGGGGAGCTCAAGACAAGGCTCTAAGTCTGAAAAATGCATCTGAGTCGGATCTGAGGGGTGGATCCATAACCCAATAGTGAGGAAGAATGAAAAGGACACCATCAGATTTAAGCTGTTAATCAGTATGCAGCCATCTTGAAAGTCCAAAGATTTTCATCCTATATCAAATCTTTTCCCACTAGTAAAATATTTGAAAAACTTTTTTACAAGTAACTTTTCAAACATATAATCAAATATGGACTCTTTATAAACAAACAACATGGCTTTAAAAATAAATTCAATACTTCATCTGCCCTACATACAACAACTTATAATATTTACTGCAACATCAATTAAGGACTCATTACTGCTGGACTCTTCATACATATGACAATGGCCTTTGAAATAGTAAAGTATAATCCTCTCCTTAAAAAAATTAGAAAATTCAATTTTAGCAACAATATCATAAATGGTTTTAAAGCTACAATGAAAGTAAAATCTTCTAAGTCAACACCAATAAGCAAATTTCCACCATAGGAACTTTTTGTACAGGAGTCAAGCAAGCTTTGGTACTGGGGCCCCTAATGTTGTCTCTTTTTATTATTACAAATGACTCACCCTCACTAAATATTATCCCCTATGCAGATGACATTTTTCTTTTACATTCTAAATGCTCAACTGGGTCAGTGGTCAGAAACCAAAAAACTGCTAATCAATCCCAAAATGACAAATCTTATACTTCTTCCCTTTAACCACAAACTTCCTACCCCTGGCTAATTTTACTATACATGACATGCACAGCACCTATTATTTCACGTCTCAGAATATAAATATCTTATCCTCTTTGTACACCCAGCTCTTACTTTCTCGTCACATACTGATGTCACTGTAACTAAAGTCTCATGAATCATTCTTCCTCAACCACACAGCTGGAGCTATGCACATAGTTTCTGAAAATGTGTAAAATGCATTTTAGCATGATATGTCTCTACTACATATTGACTATTATAAGAAGAATCAGTATGCATTCCTATCAATCATGCTTTGTATCTCAACATGGTATATTGTAAAACTGCTCAATTCATGTTCTTTATAAATATATGTTATACTATACTAATATGTATATGTTTGCCTTCACTACTATATTGTGGAGAAGTGATTCTGTGGATAATATTTTTCTTATATGCCTCTGTGCCCAGGTTGGGATCATTGTACCAGCCTACTTAGCCAAATGTCAACAATAAATAAATACTTTAGAGGTGTACATTTAAGGCTTATATATATATATATATATATATATATATATATATATATATATATATATATACATATATATATATAAAACACAAGCAGATGGAATTGGAAAGGGGTCAAAAAGTAGGATTTTGGATGCAGGACCTTAAGGACAATAATGACAACTATACAGAATATTATACTCATAAGGTAGCAGAAAGTATTCTAATAACTAACATGGGAATGGAAAAGGAGGTTTTGCTATTAGGGACACAGAAAATAGGCAACAGGGGTTGGAATTTACTGGAAACAATCAGCAAAGGACCAAGGTATCGGGAGCAAATAACTACAGAGGGAATGTAATAAAGTAGGATGAGGCCAAGCAAAAATTTGGACTGTAGGTTTCAAACTGTCTTTCCTTCCAGAGACTGATATTACACAACAGGCAAAGAGAAAGGAATAGGGGAGTGATAAGTGAAAGATCACCTCTGATTGACTTTTTAATTGTTTATAGAAAAGAAGCTGTTGCTTAAAAATGGATAAATAATATGGCATAGAAAAAAATCCTGTATGATAACTGTAAGAATCAGCCAGAGGAGGTTAGAAACAAATTGAGAGACTGGAAAGGCAATTTACAAAGGAACAGGAGGACATTTGTATGGCTCCCAAGTATGTAGCAAAGTGCAAAATGTTTAGGATTTTTGCTTGGAGATGTCTGCATAGGTATTTTCATACCCTAAGCAAACTTCAGTGAATTTGTTCTCAGTTAGATAGCAAATGCTAAAGATGTGATGAGAATGTAATGAGTTGGCAGATTTAAAAAATTCCTTACAGTTTGTTGTAAGAAATGCTGGGGAAGCAAATGGTTGTAATAAAGGAAATTATTCTTTCAAACTGGTTAACAGGATCTGAATCACAAAGTTTAATGTTGCTGGTTAACAAAAAAGCAATTATTACAAAATGGAAATCAAAATCTAAACCAATTACAATGAAGTACTGAATACTGCAAAGGAGATAAAAGAACTGGAGGTGGGACATTTAGAAAATTAAGGTGCAAATTACTCCAATATGCAACAACCGCAAGGCCTAACTCTCGAACATTTTCACCGAGAATATTGTCATTGGGCAATAGCCTGTGGTCACGTCATCCACCACTGACTCCGATACTGCAGGGATTCTGCTACAATGTCCAACTCTAGCACATTTTCACTGAGAACACTGTTATTGTGCAATAGCCTGTGGTCATTTCATCCACTCCTGACTTTGACATTACAGGAGCTCTGGCACATGGCCCAACTCTCAAACATTTTCACTGAGAATACTGTCATTGTGCAATGTGAGTGAGTTTAATATGAACATCCTTGCTGTATATTAACTGCAACTAGTCAACTATGTGCCTGTCTTGTGCTGGGAAGTAGCTTAGACATTCCCCTCAAAGCAGTAGTCCTTGTATTCTAAGGACCAAGTAGGCCACTGTCCTTTCTCTAGACAAATAGATTACACTGCATATGTCTTTTACTTAGTCTTCCTAGTTTGCTGGTTTCTGCATTCAGTAAATGAAAAAAAAAACAATTCTATTTTGTGCCTCCTTGTTAATTGCCCTGTATCAACTATAAACTGATTGCTCTCTGTAATAACTGACCTGATCATATAAAGAGGGAGGGTGCTGATATTGCTCTAATATTTCCCAATGGCTATCACATTTCTCTCTACAACAAACCAATACCAAAATTCAGTTAATCACAGCTTCTTATTACTTTTCTGAAAATAAACTGATATAAACAAATATGTATTACTATCCTTTACATCTCTCCTGGTGACAGTACAGCTACACTAGAAGATATCCTACACTGGATATCCATAACAATTACATATGAAAAATACTACTAGGTGATGTCAATATCAACTGGTTGGACATAACCTCTAACTCCCCTTCATCTATCATGAACTTATACGGTTTCATACAACTAATTAATAGCCTCACACATTACAGCAATACATCAAATTCCTTATTAAACTGAATCTTACTATAAGATCCTAGCAAAACCATCACTACAAGTAAAATGTCAGACTCTCCCACTGATCATCTCCTTAGTTATACAGGCAGACATCTCACACATCTGCTCAAACAGCATGTTTATAAAACAACACAGAACCTGCCCAAGTTTAACATATAAATATTCATTACTACAATATAATGTATTAAACTGGAAAATGCTAAAAATAATCCACCCCTTAGATGACGCTGTAAATGAATTCAATACAACTTTCCAAGGTATTCTAAATAGACTTGCACCCCCTAGAAAAATTGAGGCTAAAAATGGAGAATTCAATCTGGTAATCCAAAAAGAGTATAATGCTAATGCAAGATGGCTAAAAAGCATGGAAAGAATGGCAAAAATCTAAAACACAATATCTCACAAACTAGAGAATGCACCCCAACCATATTAAAAAACAAATAAATGAAGACAAAACACTATACTATAACAACTTTCAGGACAATAGAAAACACAACCCCTAAAATATTCTGGTCAGCCATTAAAGAAATCTCACATACCGCCAAAAATTCAACCCTAACCCTTTTCCCAATAGCTTACCACTCAAAACTGCAATATAATTCATCTATTTCACAGATGGTATAGCAAATTTCCCCAAGGATTCCCCAACATTTAATGCCAATCCTGTCCAACAGCCACATGTCACCACATCTACTTTCACCTTCCAAACTGTGCCCACATCCTATAGAAAACCATGCTCTACTTCATCTGATGATGTTCTAAGTGAGTACCATAAAACAGCAGCCAATAGCATAGCCTACCCTGTCTCAGACCTTATAAATAGGTCTAACCAGGAATCCCACGTTCACTCTCTCTCTCTGGGAAAAAAAAAATCACACATTATCCCACTACACACAGAAGAAAATTCAACAGACATCACTAACTTTAGTTCTGTCAGCTCAACTTGTATGTCCCTCACTATGGTCAGCTCAACTTGTGTGTTTGCTTGCTAACTTTAGTTCTACAGTAGTCTTATCTCACCTCTCCAAAATCTTGCAGGAAGAACACCTATCTCCCAGATAACATGGCTTCTATCCCTCCCATAGTACTAACACTGCACTTCTAACCTTTTAGATACTATCAGTAAAGCTAAAGATAAAGGAAATATAGTCTCCTCCTTATTTCTAGACTTGTCTAAAGCCTTTGACATATTTTGTCATAGCAAACTTCTACCTCAGATGTCCTTACTAGGTCTATCTCAGACCATCCTTCTATGGTTTAAAGCTACTTATTCAGCAGGTATTGAAAAAAATGGCACTACTCCCCCTCTCCACACCGCATAGTCACCACTGGTGTACCACAATGCTCTGTCCTTGGTCCCCTCCTCTTTAACATTCTCACTAGCACTTTCCAGACATCCATGCAACACACCTCAGTAATACAATATGCAGATGACTTCACACCCATATGCATATCAGACAACCTGGCACAATTCCAAAAAAATCCTCTGGAAGATTTAAGAGCCACTGAAAATGTTTTTAGCTGACTTATTTTTCCCCAAATGCCTCTCTTAGTAATATAACCACTGAAGTCAATTTTCATAGTAATTAGGGATGATAGTGGATGATAATCTTAAATTCAACCTGCAGATACAAAACTGCATAAAAAAAATCACCAAAAAGAGATGCTTTACAGAGCCAAAAACTTTCTCTCTAACGCAACTAAAGTTACACTTGCCACTACTTACCTCCTACCCTCACTACTTTATGGCTCTCCCATGCTTACTAACCACCAGGCATAACAAAAATCAAAACTTGAACAATACTATAATAAAATGGCAAAAATTGCAGCAAATACCCTTTTCAGAACCCACTAGTGTATAGCACTAAAAAGACTAAATTTGTTAGAACTACCCCATCAATTAATATATACATAGCTTCTTACCACCTACAAAATTGTCGAGCATCCATCTACTTGTCCAGCATTAATACCATTCTACACAACTATGTTCTCAGTCAGGCATTAAGATCTAATGACCAAAAACTCCCCTCTGTCCACAAATATATGAAATAGGGCTATACTCATACCACATTGCTAAGGCCTGAAACTCCTTACCTGTATCCATCACATCAATACCCTCCTAGAGTCCTTTAAAACCATTTAAAAAGATTTCATGGCTAAAATTTGACTCTGTTTTTGCTCAACCCCAGGATAAACTATATCCCTAAATATGAACAAGTATATATTCACTAACTTCTTTACTTTAATCAATTTCTCTCCCCTGATTCTCTTTCTAAATGCACAATAACACTGTTTCTTCCCTCATTTCATGTTGTAACTCCAGTTTATATTTACTAACTTACCTTTAATTTTTCTATATAAAGTGGTTAAAATCTATCTAAATATTAAATCATTGTCACATAAGTTGTATCAATTCTTAAACAGAAGTTATGTACTTACCATAACGTTCCATGTGAGTTGTTTATCTCAGCCTTATTCTCACTGATGGGTTCGGAGCCGATCCTCGGCTCCGACACGGCCAATAGCAAGCTCAAGGTTTGCCAGAAGCGCGAGACCAAGCCCCTTATCCCACAATGCACTGCTGGAATTACCTCAGATCTTGTTTGCTGCGAATAACAGTAAATACATTTATATACATATATACAACATATACATACCCTCTTATATATATCTACGAAGAACACTTCCTAAAGGGGAAGAAGAAATATTGAAAAACCAGGATGGTACTAGCCTCTAAGTCAACAGTCAGCCAGGAGGGGGAAGGAGGGAGGGACATGAGAATAAAGGCGAGATAAACAACTCACATGGAACGTTATGGTAAGTACATAACTTCTATATGTGAAGTTGTTAAATCTCGCCTTTATTCTCACTGATGGGTTCGGAGCCGACCCTCGGCTCCGACATGGCCGATAGCAAGATCAAGGTTTGCCAGTAGCTCGAGACCAAGCCCCTTATCCCACAATGCACTGCTGGAATTACCTCAGATCTTGTTTGCTGTGAATAACAGTATATACATATATATATACATATATACAACATATACATATACATATACAATATATCTACGAAGAACACTTCCCAAAGGGGAAGAAGAAATATTGAATAACCAGGATGGTACTAGCCTCTAAGTCAACAGTCAGCCAGGAGGGGGAAGGAGGGAGGGACATGAGAATAAAGGCGAGATAAACAGCTCACATGGAACGTTATGGTAAGTACATAACTTCTATATGTGAAGTTGTTAAATCTCGCCGTTTATTCTCACTGATGGGTAGCGTCCCTAGCACCCTCATCCTTGGGTGGCTCATGGGAGTATGTCCTTCAGTACCATAGAACCAAAGGAAGACCTGTCCCTTGAAGCCCTATCTACTTTGTAATGTGTGATAAAGGTATGAGGCTTAGACCAAGTGGCTGCAGCGCAAATATTGTCAAGGGGTAATTTAGCTTGAAAAGCAGAAGAGGTAGAGACAGCTCTGGCAGAATGAGCTTTTGGTTTGTGCGTTAAAGGAATGCTCACATTCTCATAAACAAAGGATATACAATCAAATAACCATTTAGATAAAGTTGTTTTAGCCACTGGATTGCCTTTTCTTGCTTCTGAGAAGGATACAAAAAGTTGGTATGATTTCCTAATATCCTTAGTTCTGTCAAGATAAAATCTGAGCTGTCTGTGAACATCAAGTTTGTGCAGGATATATTCCAATTTGCTACAGTGGTTGGGGAAAAAGACTGGCAGTTCAATGACCTGATTGATATTTGACTCAGAACAGACTTTAGGTAAAAATGAGGGGTTTGTTCTGAGATACTCTGTCAGCATGAAAGATCATGTAGGGTGGTCTGATAGATAATGCTTGAAGTTCTGACACTCTGCGGGAAGACATAATGGCCACAAGAAATATTGTTTTCCAAGATAAAAATTTTAATTCACAAGAAGATGCTGGTTCAAAAGGGGGAAGAATAACTTGAGGCAGCATAAGGTTTAAATTCCCAGGGAGAAAAGGGAATTTTGATCGGAGGTCTCATAAGAAGAACGCCTTTAAGGAAGGTTTTAGATAATTTATGGCTCATAATATTTGAGCCACCAAGACCAAGGTGAAAATTTGTGATAGCAGCTAACTGAACTCGAACTGAAGCAGCTGCTGTCCCTTCCTTAAAAAGTTTTGTTAAAAATTATAAAATCGAAGATAGCGGAGCTCGGAAAGGGTCAATGTTCTGCGCATTGGCCCAAATTGAGAACCTTTTCCAATTACTGCCATATAATTTCATGGTAGATGACTTGTGAGAAGACAAGAGAATCTGTCTTGTATCTTCTGAAATGTAATGAAGCCTGGCAATTAGGGGAAGTGGATTAGCCAAGCAGTCAGTTTCAGGGACTACAGAGAAGGATGAAGATCTCCTGATGGGTGAGTCAGAAGGTCCGGACCTGGGTCCAGGATCCATGGATCTTCCAACAGATGATGGTGGAGAAACGGAAACCAAATCTGTAGAGGCCAGTAGGGGGCTATGAGTATAACAGTCCTTCCCAGCGATATTGCTTTCTGTAAAAATCTGGGTATTAATGGGAAGGGTGGAAATGCATAAAGGAGACCCGGGGGCCAATCGTGTAAAAGTGCGTCTCTCGGGGGATGACAGGGAGGTGGTATTAGGGCAAAGTAGCTTCTGCATTTTGAATTGATGTGGCTGGCAAAAAGGTTGCAGCAAGGCTGGCCCCATTTGCAGAAAATCAACTCCGCAACCTGTTGTTTGAGAGACCACTCGTGAGAGAGTAATATTGCCCTGCTTAGCTTGTCCGCTATCATGTTGGATTTCCCCGGGATGTGCGTTGCTAACAGAAAACGCTGGAACGACACAGCCCATTGCCAGACCCTGAGGGCTTCTCGACAAAGGGGGTAAGACTTGGTTCCGCCCTGCTTGTTCAAGTACCAGACTTCCGACATGTTGTTGGTCTGAATTACAATAGTCCCTAGAGGGAGAGAGTCCTGAAAGTACTGCAACACCAGAAGTACCACTCTCAACTCTAGAACATTGATGTGCAGATGTGATTCTTGATCTGTCCATGTGCCTTGGATAGTCTTTCCCTGAAAATACCCCCCTCCCACCCTATAAGGGAAGCGTCCATGATCACAGTGGCTACTGGTGGGGGGGACAAAGGGTCTTCTGATTGTGACATGAAGAGACGTCAACCACCACTGACAGTCTCTCATGCAAGAATCCATGATGAGAATCAAGTGGTGCATCGGTAGTTTCTGGTAAGACCACCGAGCGAAGAGGTGCCATGGAAGAATTTGCATATGCATCCTTGCGAGTGGTATAGCCAGGATTGCTGCTGCCATCAAACCTAGTACTTTCAATACCTCCGCTGCTGTAGCTTTGTTTTTTGACACCAGTGAGCTGATGTTTTGGCGGAGAAGACAGACTCTATTGATAGGGAGAAGCAGAGTGGTAGTTGAGGTATCTAACTCTGCTCCTATAAAAACGGTATGCTGCGATGGCAATAAGGCAGACTTTTCAAAGTTGACTGTAATGCCTAATTGATGGCAGAGTGTCAGAGTGCATTGTGTTCCTGAGTCAACTGATGCCTGGTGGTAGCAGTAAGGAGCCAATCATCTAGGTATGGAAACACCTGGAATCCTAGATGTCTCTGGTGAGTCGTGACCACTGTCATGCATTTGGTGAACACTCTGGGGGCTGTAGTGAGACCAAAGGGCAGGGCTCGAAACTGGTAATGACTGGCTCCCAGTCGGAAGTGCAGATGATCTCTGGAACATCTGTTCATCTTTATGTAATAGTACGCGTCCTTCAGATCTATGGAGCACATCCAATCACCTTTCCCTAAGAAGGGAAGAATGGACTGAAGCGTGACCATTCGGAGCTTCTCTTTCTTTACGAACTGGTTGAGTCTATTGAGGTCCAAGAAAGGTCTCCAGTCCCCTGTTTTCTTTGGTACCAAAAAGAATCTTGAGTAGGTTCCGAATCCGACTTGGTCTGCTGGGACTGGTTGGATAACTCTTTTTTCTAGCAATCTGCGGACCTCTACAATTGCTTGTTCCCTGAGATTGGGTGGAACATCTGGGATTCTCTTTATAGGAATGGGAGGGAAAAATAACAGTATGAAATATCCTCTGGAAATGATGCTTTGTACCCAAGTATCCGATGTTATGTTTAGCCAGGCTTCTGGGTACAAAGACAAACAACCCCCGACGACCTCCAGAGCCGAACAGTCGGGCCCCCTTTCGGGGGCGCTGGTAGGACTGACCGCAGAACTGACCCCTGTCACCCTGTTGCTGCGAACCCCCTCTGCCACAGGGGTGGCATCTTCCGTTATAACCCCCTCCTCTGCCTCTAGAGGGAGTTTCTCCACTTGTGTCCTGAAAGGCTGACTGAGTTTTTCGGAACCACACTTTTCCTCCCCTAGGGCCCTTGGGAGGTTTTGCTTTCCTGCTCACACCTGGTTAATGTTTCCTTTACTTTGGGCCCAAACAGTGATGAGCTATCAAATGGGATATTAATAAAGGAAGACTTAAAGGGTTCCGCAAAGGAACAGAGATGCATCCAGGCTTGTCTTCGAAGAGCAATGCCCAAACTAGTGGCTCTACTCGAACCATCAGCAGCATAGGATATGAGACGCATGGAAGAGTTCACCACTGAGTTTAGGGTAGCGAGCTGGGCATTGACTTTGTCGGCCACTCCTGCAGCTACCGTACCTTGGAGAGTATCTCCTAGCTCTTTCAGGAGGTCTCTCCGTAGTCTTGTAAAATGGGTTAAGTAGTGCAGTGATCGCAGAGAAAAAGTCGCTGAACTAAACATGCACTTCCCATCTCTATCCATAACCCTAGAATCTCTGTTAGGGGGATGGATAGAAGAGGATGTCTCAGATACTTCCTTTTGGGTGGCTGCAGCTACCACCATGGCATCAACAGGCAGTCCTTTTGTCAAAAATGGCTTGCCCACTGGGGCAGATAGGAATTTATTGGGTCTACGAGGGACAGGTTCCATGGCCTCCGGTGACTCCCACGCCTTACAAGAGATCAGTTCCATGAGCTCGTCATAAGGCGGAGACACCCAAGAAGTGGAAGGTTGAGACCCAAAAGCCTTCAAGAGCACGGACTCATCCTCAGTAGGGGTCTTGGACTACCAATCGCTGCTCTAAGGATCTCTAGTATCTCTGCAAAGGAGATATCCTCAGAGGGGGATCAAGGGGACCCTTCTGACTCATCTAAGTCCGTGTCAGATGTCAAAGACTCCTGTGGGGAGTCTAAGTGCCTCCTCTTGCACAGTCTCTTCCTGGGCACCTCCTCAGTGGGGGGATCTTGGGAGGTCTCAGAAGAGCAGGGGATGCCCTGTGGGGGTTCTTGAGGCTCAGGGTCTCTATGCTTAGAGGGATCGGTAGATGAAGAAGCAGACACAGGAGCTTGAGGGGAGAGGGAAAGCTGAACTAATGCTGACGTTGTCTTTGGAGACAAAACTGTCCTCATAGCATCGAAGGCACCATGGCTCCGATGAGAAGGAGTGGACGGACCCGAGAGTACTGTCCAATCCTCCCGCACCAAAACACTGGGCTCTGAGCCCGAGGTAGGAGCCGAGCTCATCTGAGCCGAAGCCTCGAGAGGAAGTCAGCACCGACAAGTCAGTGTGACTGTCCTACCTGGACCCGACGGGACAGCGTCAGCTCCTAGAGCCCTCGGTCAGCACTGAGGACATCCGAGTAGATGGAGCCGATAACACCGGTGTGGGTATCGGCTCCAAGGGTTCGACCACCATCGGTTCAATTTCCTTTGGCACCATGAGTCCAGTACGGCTTGGAGAAGGAGTAGACAAATCCGGTTCCATGGTCTTCGGTACCGATGAGCTGGTCAGGGCCGACAACAATTTGGCAAGTTCTGGTGCCTGTAAAAGCTTCTGCACTAGCTGATCCATGTCCAAATCTGAAGGCTGACTGAAGACTTAGCTGAATGCACTGAAGGTGCTGACTGGAGCAGAGGTGAAGAAGGAACTTCAGAGACTGGCTCCAATACAGAGAGAGCTGGCTCCAAATCAAAGGTACACTCAGTTCCAATGACTGTGGAACCGATGACCCTCCTTCTGAAATCTTAGCCTTTTTTGAGACCTTATCTGAAGACTTGGATTTTGAGGATTTGGAGGACATACTAGTGCCCTTATGGCTACTCAAAACTTCCGAAAAAGATAACTGTAGCAATCCCCTGTCTATAAGTTTCCTCCTTCTCTCCAAGAGGACTCTTGAAGAAAAGGAGTGGCATATGCTGCAGGTGTCTTGGAGGTGTTTAGCCCCCAGACAGTAGACATATTGAATGTGTCCATCAGTGACGGACATTTTCTGCCCACAATCTGGGCATTTTTTGAATCCCGATTTGGGATGGGATTTCTCCTTATCATCCGACATATTTGAATGAAAAAACAGTAAATTAGATCAACAAACAACTAAACCCAATCCACGCACTATCTATAACAGTATTATATAGATACAAATATAGGGCTAAGAGGCCCACAGAAAAAGCCTGAATATTATAAAGATTAATAGTAGAGAAAAAAGGGCTAAAGGCCCACACAAACAAAGAAGCCAACAAGGCCCTAACATTTAAACTATTTATACTATCTATGAGTATTTAACTATAGAGTAAATATAATTCCCAGTAATCAAATGTCTATAAATAGATAAAAATAAGTGGAACTTGTGTGAACAACACATGGAGAATACTGGACAGCAGGAGTGATGTTTAAAAGAAGGCAGGAAATGAGCATTTTATTTAATGCTGGATGAATAAAAAGAAGTTATGCCCTTACCATAACGTTCCATGTGAGTTGTTCATCTCGTCTTTTTGTTCTTGCACGTGGGTTTGGAGCCGATCCCTTGGCTCTGAGTCAGACGCTTTTCAAGCTCAGACTCTCTTAGAAGCTCGAGACCTAGTGTATATCCCATGATGCTCTACTGTAAATCCCCAGATCTAGTATGCTGCAACCAAGACAGCCTACAGGAAGAAATAGAACTATAGTGCATACATATCTAGGTAGCTATAAGTTTGTAGAAGGAAGAAACAGTCTGTTCCAGAAGACAGGCTGACAACAGTCGACCAATCCACCAAGGCAACCATCTTTCTCAACTGGAGGGGGAAGGTGGGCGGGAATGTAAGAACAAAAAGGCGAGATGAACAACTCACATGGAACGTTATGGTAAGGACATAACTTCTTTATGTGAAGTTGTTCTATCTCGCCGTTTTGTTCTTACATGTGGGTAGTGTCCCAAGCACCCTAATCCTGGGTGGCTCACGGGAGAACATTCCTGAGCACAGTGGAACCAAAGGAAGCCCTGTCCCTGGTGGTCCTGTCCACTTT
This sequence comes from Protopterus annectens, assembly GCF_019279795.1. Taxonomy (NCBI): domain Eukaryota; kingdom Metazoa; phylum Chordata; order Ceratodontiformes; family Protopteridae; genus Protopterus; species Protopterus annectens. The sequence goes on from NC_056745.1 coordinate 1,249,530,892, forward strand.
GTAATGAGTGATAAACGTGTGAGGTTTTGACCAAGTGGTGGCTGCACAGATGGTATCCAAGAGCAAACGAGCTGCATGAGCTAATGACGTAGAAACAGCCTGGGTAGAATGGGCTTTAATGTTAGTTGTTAATGGTTGATTAGTGGAGGAATAAATGAATTTTATGCAGTCAGAAAGCCACTTGGATAATGTGATTTTTGATACTGCAAAACCTTTCTTACTCTCTGCATAAGAGACAAAGAGTTGATCCGATTGTCTGAAATCCTTTGTCCTATCCAGGTAGAATCTCAATTGTCTGTGTACATCCAGCTTGTGCACCATATATTCCAGACTGTTGGTATGCTGTCTAAAGAAGGTTGGAAGCTGAATGGACTGATTTAAGTTAGTCTCTGAACAGACCTTGGGAAGGAAGGTAGGGTTAGTCCTGAGGGAGACCCTATCAGGTTGAAAAATCAAATATGGGGGCTTGGAGGACAAGGCCTGGAGTTTGGAGACCCTATGTGCAGATGTAATGGCTACTAGAAATATAGTTTTCCAAGACAGAAACTTTAAGTGACATGATGAGGCGGGTTAGAAGGGGGCGAGCATCAATTGGGATAAAACCAGATTCAAATTCCAGGGAGAGACAGGGTGTCTGATAGGCGGTCTGAGATGGTGGGTCCCTTTTAAGCATGCCTTACATAGTCTATGGGACATGATGTTAGACCCGTTAAACCCTACATGGAAATTGGAAATAGCGGCCAATTGAACTATAATGGTGGCAGCTGCTGCGCCATCATGGAACAAAGAAGACAAGAACTCTAAGATGGTATGAATAGGTGCCATATAAGGGTCAATGTCATGATGAGAAGCCCAGTGAACAAATTGTTTCCATTTGCTATTATATAGCTTCCTGGTAGACAGTTTGTGAGAGGAAACTATAATATGTTGGACCGCGGGAGACAAATCTTGAGACCTGGCTAATATGGGAATTGGAGTAGCCAAGCTGTCAGTTTTAGGGAGATGAGGGAGGGATGAAGAACTCCCGATGAATGAGTCAGAAGATCTGGCACTGGGTCCAGGATCCATGGTTCTTCCACTTAATACTTCTGCAGGAAGGGGAACCAAATCTGCCGAGGCCAAGACCAAAACCCCTATCAAAATCACAGTCCTTCCCAGACTTTTGGCTTTCTGTATGAATTTGGGAATTATGGGAATTGACAGGAAGGTGTATAGGAGGCCCGGTGGCCAATTGTGTACGAGCGCGTCCCTCGGGTTGCTCCCCAGTGGGGGGTAAAGGGCAAAGTAGCTGCTGCATTTGGCATTCATCGGAGATGCAAATAGGTCGCAGCAAGGCTGACCCCATCTGCAGAAAATCTTGTCCGCCACCTGTTGTTTGAGAGACCACTCGTGAGGCAACAGCATGGCCCTGCTTAGCTTGTCCGCTATCACACTGGATGACCCCGGGATGTGCGTTGCTATCAGAAAGCGTCCGGTGGATACAGCCCATTGCCAAATTCTTAGAGCCTCTCGGCATAAGGGATATGATCTGGTTCCCCCTTGCTTGTTGATGTACCAGACTACTGACATGTTGTCCGTCTGGATAGCAATTGTACCTGGAGGAAGAGAGTCGTGAAAGTTTTGCAATGCCAGGAACACCGCTCTCAGCTCTAGGACATTTATATGCAAATGTGATTCCATGTTTGACCAAGTGCCTTGGACAGTCTTTCCCTGAAATACCCCCCCCCCACCCTATCAGAGAAGCATCCGTGGTCACTGTGGCTGTGGGTTGGGGGAAAACAAAGGGACGTCCGATTATCACTTGGTCGCTGTTCAGCCACCAGTTGAGATCCTTCCTGCAAAGATTTGTTAACCGGATCTCGTGTGACATGGGCAATCATTGGTAAGACCACTGTGTGAAGTGTAGCCACTGGAGTAACCACATGTGCATGCACCCTAATGGGACTATCAGTGTGGCTGCCATTCTGCCCAATAGCTGCAGTATCTGGGACACAGGAGCTTTGTTTTGGACCAATAGACTGGATAATTGACTTTTTAGAGATATGATTCTTGCTTGAGGCAACCTGATCCTTGAATTGATGGTGTCCAGTTCTGCTCCTATAAATGTAATATGCTGCGAGGGCAATAACGCAGATTTTTCGAAATTTAAGGTTATGCCCAACTGGGAACAAAGGCTTATGGTGTAGTCTCTTGCTTGGATTAGTTGATGCCTGGAGGTGGCGGTGAGGAGCCAGTCTTCCAGATATGGAAACACCCGGAATCCCAAACGTCTCAGGTGAGCCGTGACCACTGCCATACATTTGGTGAACACCCTGGGAGCTGTGGTGAGACCAAAGGGCAGGGCTCTAAACTGGTAATGACTGGCCCCCAGCCAGAAACGCAGGTGATCTCTGGATGATCTGTCCATTTTGATGTGGTAGTACGCATCCTTGAGATCTATAGAGCACATCCAATCGCCCGTTGCTAAGAACGGAAGAATCGATTGAAGCGTGACCATCCAGAACTTTTCCTTCTTGACGAAGGTGTTGAGTTTGCTGAGGTCCAGTATGGGCCTCCAGTCCCTGTTTTCTTTGGAACTAAAAAGAACCTTGAGTAAGTTCCGGATCCTATTTGGTCCGCCGGGACTGGCTGGATGACTCTTTTGTCTAGCAGTTTCCGGATTTCTATGGCTGCTAGCTTTCTCAGACTGGGTGGAAAGTCTGGAATCCTTGTACACATGGGGTGATTTTTGTAAAGAGAATGTAATAACCTCTGGCAATGATGCTTTTTACCCAAGAATCCATTGTAATGTTTAGCCAGGTATTTGGGTATAAAGCCAAGTGCCCCCCGACTGCCTCCAGAGAAGGACAGCCAGGCTTTCTTTCAGGAACACTGATAGAGCTTACCAGAGAACTGCTCCCTGTCACCCTGGTTTTGTGGGCCACCTCTGCCGTTTGGACGGCACCTTCCGTTTCTGCCCCCTCCTCTGCCCCTAGAGGGGGTATCAGTAGGTGTGAATTGGAAAGCTCCTTGGGGTTTTCGGAACCACATTTTTCCACTTCATTGCCCTTTGGGGTACGGTCTAGTTGGAGTGGAAAAATGGACTCCTACAACAGACAGAGTCTTTCCTTCTTGTTCACACCTAGTAAGTGTCTCCTTAACCTTGGGTCCGAATAAGGCAGACCCATCGAATGGAGTACTGACGAAGGAAGATTTGAAGGCTTCCGCAAAGGCGCATCCAGGACTGTCTCCGAAGAGCTATCGCTGAGCCTGCCGCCCTACTCAATCCATCGGCAGCATAAGAAATGAGTTGCATGGATGAGTTTACTATCGAATTGAGGGTGTTGAGTTGTGCAGTCACCTTCTCAGAAACTGCATCAGCTGTGTTACCCTGGAGAGTATTTCCCAGCTCTTTAAGGAGATCTCGTTGAAGGCGGGTAAAATGTGTCAGGTAGTTGAGTGACCTCATGGAAAATGCCGCAGAACTAAATATGCGTTTCCCATACCTGTCCATCGTCCTAGAATCCCTATTAGGAGGATGGACAGAAGAAGAGGTTTCGGACATCTCTTTCTTGGTGGCTGCTGCCACCACCATGGCATCAACCGGGACTCCCTTTGTAAGAAAAGCCTTGTCAGTAGGGGAAGTAATAAACTTGTTGGGCTTCTGAGGGACCGGTTCCACTGAGTCAGGGGACTCCCACGCCCTTCGAGCAACCAGCTCCATCAATTCGTCAAAGGGCAGAGTAACCCAGGAGGTGGATGGTTGAGATCCAAAGGCCTTCAGGAGGACCAACTCATCCTCAGTAGGGGCAAGGGACTGCCAATCACCCCTCTGTCTTAAGATCCCCAAAATGTCTGCAAATGAGACATCCTCTGAGGGGGATCGTGGGGACCCTTCTGATTCCTCCAAGTCGGTATCCAATGTCAGGGAATCCAAGTGCCTCCTCCTGCACAGTCTCTTCCTAGGTACTTCATCGGTGGGAGCGTCCGGTGAAGTCCCTAGAGAGGAGGGCCACCCAATGGGGATACCTGAGGCCCTGGAATCTTATGCTTGGTGGGAACCTGTGGGGAAGAGGTAGAACGAGGCCCTTTAAGGGGAGGGGAAGACAGATCCGAGGAGGTAGTGGTCTTAGCAGACATGACCTTCTGCATGGCATCGAAGGCACCAGAATCTTGGTCCGAGAAGTCTGTCGGCTCCGAAGCAGCCCTCCCTGAGCTGAGACCCCCCCCCGCTCCAATCCAGAGGACGGAGCCGAAGCCACCTGCACCGAAGCCCCGAGGGGAAGGGTCAGAACTGAGGTATCGGTTCGACTCTCCACCCCGGAGCCAGTGAGGGACTGTCGGCCCCGAGACTCCCCAGTCGGAACCGAGGAGATCAAGGTCGATGGAGCCAAGGGAGGTGGATCAAACCTCGGCTCCGAGGGCTCTACCAACATCGGTTCCACCTGCCCTGGCTCCGAGAGCTCGATTGGCTTTGGAGGAGGAAGGGGAGAAATTATGGCTGAGGTTTCAGGCTTCGAAGCTGAGTGGCTCGAAGCGGACAGCATTTTGGCCAGGGCCGGGTTCTCTAAGGCCCTCTTAACCACTCGGTCCAGGTCCACATCAGAAAGCCTCGAGGAATGCGTCGAAGGATGGGTCGAAGGAGCCGAAGATAGTATCGACTGAAGAATTGGAGACTGAGGAGACTCCAATATCGGATCCACAACTGGGCTTCGAGGTAGATGATTGATACACGGCTCCAAGGGCTGCGGAGCCAATGCATGAACCATAGTAGAGGAACTCGGAGCCAGTGACTTGTGCTCCGAGGATCCCTTGGAAGACTTCGACCCCTTCGAAGCCTTGGAAGAGAGGTCGGCTTTGTCTAAAGTAGCCTGAAAATCAGGCTTCAGAAGTCCCCTATCTACCAGCTTCCTGCGCCTTTCCAAGAGAACCCTGGTGCTAAAGGAGTGGCAGATAGAGCACACCTCTTGTAGGTGAACAGAGCCCAAACAGTACACGCAGGTGGAGTGGTTGTCTGTAACAGACATCTTTTGACCACACCCACACCTTTTGAATCCTGACTTTTGTTTCTCTGACATATTTAACAATAAAAATTCAGGTTCCTGAATTTTAAGTATAATAACAAAACAGTGTAAATATTACTACAACACTAATTTAACTAAAAACTAACTTGTTATAGGATATATGCAAGTATATATATAAGTAAATACCTATAGATTATAAAAGGATAAAGGAGAGCACACACACACACACACACAAGTGACAGAGCCCTGTCACGCTCAAACAGAAAGAGAGAGGCCTAACAGCCCTGAATAGAACTACTTCAAAATTTTTAAACTAGAGCTAAACAAACAGGCTATAGCCCAATACTATAGATAACACTTCTATTTTTCATGATAAATAATACTATTATTGAGAAAAAACTTCTATTAATATTGAAAAAATTAAGTCACTGGCCCGAGCTTCCTCCGACGAGCTGTAGATCCGTTGCAGCGGCAAACTAGATCTGGGGATTTACAGTAGAGCATCATGGGATATACACTAGGTTTCAAGCTTCTCTGAGAGTCTGAGCTTGAAAAGCGGCCGACTTGGAGCCGAGGGATCGGCTCTGAACCCACGTGTAAGAACAAAACAGCGAGATAAAACAACTTCACATCGATTGTTAAAAGGAAACGTGCATAAACTGCATGAAAATGGATGTTGCTCTGGTTTCTTTTCAACTGATATATGCATACCTACATCATTGTTTAAGTTGTGATTTAATAAAGATGTTAAAAAAACAAACATTTAAAATGGAGAAGCCAATAAAAAAAATGAAAATGGAGAAAAGGACTACTTCTCTTATTTTGAAGAAAGTGATGCAAATACCCATTTTGACACAATGCTGTGTCTTCCAGTCTCAAGTTCTAATACAAGCTTAATTAGCTATATATTTCAATAAGTAAAGAACAACCAGAAGACAAGAGACAGACATGCTGCTAGCTCAAAGATTTACTTGCAAATGCTCAGAATCCCTTGAGCATATGACTCACTCATTACTTCTACTTTTTAAAGTTATACAACACTAAACATTTCATAAAGGTATTAAGTACTATTCTGCATATGAATACTGAAAACAGTTAGCTGAGAAAGTGACATATAAATGATAAACAGAAGTAGCTGGGAAGTAAAGAACGTCAGAAAACTGAAAAGGGTATAGCTTACAAAATGTTTCTCGTGTTCATTATTATTCAGGTGTTTGCAGTCAACTGGCTATATAAGAACTTAAATAGCAAGACTAGTTTTCACAGTGCTTGAGTATCAGAAATAGGGACTAGAGGATGATGGATATAGCAGTAGTATTAGGGCTATATTTTCACAAGTGCTAAAGTATGGGTACAGTGAAATTTGGGGAAAGCATGTGCTTGGTATGTCACTGGAAAATGGTTGATGTTTTTAAGGCATGAATTTGCTTGCTATGCTGATTATGGAAATTAGGATCAGCTTTAGAAAATGGGGGACTATGCCTGAAATGTGTATAGGGAAGAAAAAGGAGAGATGTGTGTGGAAGTGTGTGTGTGTGTGTGTGTGGGGGGGGGGGGGGGGGTTGTGTGCATGTGCGTGTGTGTTCTCTTACATTCTTTATCCATGGCTTAGAAATCTGAAGAGCTGGCTGGCTTAAAGAAATGTTCAAAGTGTGGTCACAAGATCCCGTTATGTGACTCGCACAGTTTGTGTATTTACTGTTTAGGCCCCTTCCATTTACAGGTGGAGTGCTCATTTTGCCATTCTTTCAACTACAGGGCCCTGTCTGAAAGGCAAAACAAGTTGATTTTGAGGGGCATGTTGCCATCTTCCTTTGGAGAGGCCATTTCTGGCAGTGACTGCAAGTCTTCTGCAAAATCTAGGTCAGGTCAGTCAAGCCCCTCTTTTTCTTCCTCTAAGAGTTCTGACATTGGGAAGAAGAGACCTTCCTTGACTCATAAAGACTCCTCAGAGCTGAAAACTAAAATGACCAAGACCTCAACAAACAACTCTGTCGGACCCATCTCCCTCAAGAGTATCTATCTCCGATCCAACTTCTCTGGCAGTGAGTTGATCTGACAAGGATAGGTCAGAGCAGTTGCACGTAGATCAGACCACCAGCCCTTTCAAGCCAATTACATCTCTGCCAAGGACCAGGCACTCTCCCTCTACTGACCTGGTTCCATCAAGAGTATCATCCGCTTTTCTGAGTAGACCTAAATCTCTGTCTGCTTCATCTTCCCGCTCTACCAGAAGCCTTACTGAAGAAGATGTGGACTGGATGGTGCAGTAGATATTGTGGGTACAAGGCATTACTAATCCCCTTCGGCTCCTACCCATAAGGTCCAGGATTCATTTAAGCCATCCTCTCCCCCTTTGGTTCCTCCTCTGACTTCAGGGCAAGTTTCAGAGTTATCGGATCCAACATGCCCGGTGTCTTCCAGTTCGGATCAGAGAATTTCTTTTTCTTTGGATAGGGCCATTGCTCAGAGCTCCTTGGCATTTTCTGAGCCAGGGAGCTCTCAAAGCCATAACGAGCCTCGCGGGCCATGGGTTTGTTCAACTCTGGGACCTTCTAAGTAGTCAATGTACCTTAGGGTTTCCGCACAGGTGAGCTTGGCCCTGGCTTCAACTGTGGGCAGGCTGTCTTCAGAGACTGAGAGGTCTCAGATCCATAGGCATGGCCTGTCGCATCTGGGGTCCTTCTCGACTTAGAAGCTGTCAGCCTTTGTAGCTCTCAAGAGGGCCATAGCTATCTCTGCAGCTAAGAAGACACCTCCCTTCTCAGATCCACAGTATTCCCATTTTCAGCCCTTGCACACACATTCTGACCATGACATTCCACAGGAACAGCAGGTCCTTAGGTCCCAGGATACCCATAAGGTTACCCCGCCTCTTCTTATACCTCCCAAGAGTATTCCACTGAGGAGGTCACTCTGTTTCTGTGAAAGAGCTTACCAGGTTTAGTCAATAAAAGCTTTTTGGTTTCTGAGTGTGAATCATTTGTACACCCATGACTTGAAGGGGTCTTTGATTCTTTCAAACTTTGTTGCTCCTGTAGAGACTCCAACCTTCACTGAGTGGTCTTCATTTAATTTTGGTATATCTATGTGGAGGCATACCTGGATGCGCCTTTGCGGAGCCTTTTAAGTCATTGTTTGGCAATGCTCCATTTGACAGCACTTCCCTTTTTGGTCCCAAAGTCAAAGATTGACTATCCAGATGTGAAAAGGAAGATAAGACCCTTTTTGCCATGGGCATACACTTTTTCACTCCTCACAGACTATACCCAAAAAGTCAGAGATGTGGTGGCAAAATGTGGTTCAAGAAACCACAAGAGACTTACCATGACACATGTGGAGAAAGTTCCCCCAGAGGTAGAGGAAAGAACAATTCTGAAAGATGCCGCCCTTACGGCAGAGGAGGTCCACAGAACCAAGGGTCCAGGGAACCTTTATTTGGGAAACCCTTCCAACGTTCCATTCTTGAATTTTTACCTCACCTTTTTGATAATGGAGATGATCCTTCTACAATTAAAGTGCAATTAGCAGCAATCTGCGATTTTCACATTGGGAAAGATAACTTATCACCAATCTCCCACAAACTTTGCAAAGTCTTTTGGAAAGGGGTCCTTTTGCTAAGACCACCCCATAAGGACCCATTCCCTCCACGGACCTAAATTTAGTGCTCTGTTTTATTGTGCAGCCTCCCTTTGAACCTCCAGTGACTTGTGATAGTAAATTCTTGTCTTGGAGCATCTTCCTACTGGCCATTACATCAGCAAAAAGGATATCACAGATACAGGCCTTATCTTCCCAACCACCTTACTTGATTTTCCATAAAGTCAGAGTCACCTTGCATACCAACCCCTCATTTTTACCCAAAGTAGTTTCCAGCAATAATATCAACCAAACCACTAACTTACCTGTTTTCTTTCCAAATTGAATACGTGCTACAATTGTTGGATGTCCATAGGCAATTACATTTTTATCTCCACAGAACAAAATAACTTTAGAAAGGGAAATCAATTATTTATCTCCTTTGCAAGCACTAGGAAAGGCCTTCCAGTGTGCAAAGTTATTGTAGCAAAATGGGTCTTTGACTGTATATCCTTTGTCTACTCCAAACTAGGTATAGATCTTCCTAGACCTGTATGGGCTCATTCAACCTGGGCCATGGCCATGGCTACTTCTTCAGCTTTCCAGACTACAGCATCCATGGACGACATTTGTGCAGCAGCCACATGGGTTAGTCATCATACTTTTATCACTCATTACAAATTAGATTTGGTCTACAGGGGGAGGACCTCTTTTGGTTCAATGATTCTGAGGAACATTCTTCCATGAGTCCCCCCCAAGATAAAGGTAGCTGGGGACTCTCTGTCCCATATGTGAGGACAAAATGAAAATTGACAATATCAGATAAAGAAGTTATGTGCTCACCATAATGTTCCATCTGTATTGTTGATTTTCATTTCTCCTCACATCCTCTACTTTCAAGACTTAGGCCATTGCTCCTGGTAGAGCAGGAAGTTCAATATTGGTAGATTGGCTATATTTCTCCACACTCTAGAAATGGTCTCTCAATGGTCATTTTTATGTGAATTTCTCTTTGGAAACTCCTAAGATAGCCTTCCCAAATAAGGTACGATACATTATGGGTAAGAGGAGGTGCCCAAGAGCTTTTTGGTTACCCACGAGCGATTCTAATGCCAAGTTGGATCTGATGGATCAGATCTGAACCCCCCTGAACAAGATGTAAATTGTTTAGGGGGTTCAGATCTAATCCGTATGTGAGAAGAAATGAAAATCGACAAAACAGATGGAATGTTAAGATGAGTACATAACTTCTTTTTTATGTAATTGTTAACTAGAAACTGTAACAGGTATTGCAAAAATTTTGGATCTGAAGAGATTAAGGTCTGGGCTTTTTTTTCACTTTGCTCAAAATATCTGAAGAAAAACTAATTTTCTAGTTCTCGCCATTATAAGGTTCTTGTATTCAGTTTCAACTGAGTGTTAAGAAATTGCTCAGTTTGTCTTGTCTGAGAGTGGATGAAATGTGTGGTGCTTATGTACAGCTCAGAGAGGAGTTTTCTTCTGAAGTTCCCCTCTTCTAAAGTGTTTTGAGGAAGTGTAATTAAGGAAAATATACAACTTGTGGTAGTGCCACAGCAAGATATCCACTACGTTTACTACATTTTGGAATGTAATTCAGCAAGTTTTGTCTGTGACATACTCACAATCTGACTGAAGACTGGTATAGATGTGTGTTGCTTGTTATGCAGATGTCTTTTAAATTTAAGATGTGTTCTGAATGTGCTTGTACAAGAACATAACAAGGGTAAATGAGTTAAGAAACAGATCACTTCTTGGATTTCCACCATCTCACAAGAAGGTACGTCATAACTGCTAAAAGACAGATGTTCTTCGTGTTTCACTGTTGCAGTCATCATATTTGGGTTATCCCTGCCAGGGTAGCCATCAGTTGGCCCAAATACCAGAGGCTTAGTATTTCTGTGTCAGTTGCTGTCGCTTCAGGACTGATGACAGGTCATCAGTAGTATAAAGTAAGGCAGCTGACACCATTACATTAGTCTTTCTTGCTGAGAAGCCCAAAGCAGAAGCAGTTCGCACAAGTGCCAGATGGCTGCTACCTGAGTTTTTGGTTTTTTTGAAGCTGAAGTCTTCTAAAGCTAAGTACCCCACTGGGGATCCTTTTTTCTTGCTCTAACTGATGTCAAAAAAAGTTAACAATTGTCTCGCCTGTGGAAAGCAAATACCACACAGAGACTTTCATTCTTACTACATCACTTGCTTAGGCCCAGACCATGACGTCCATCGCTGTTTTTTTTTTGTGCTTTGTTCAACCCCAGAACTATACGTCGTCAGGCCCTTTATTGTAGCCAGATATTTTCACTCTCAGTCCTCAAATTCTGATATGGCTTCAGTAAGCCATCCGAGAGCAGATCTTCTGCAAAAAACGTAAGGATAAAGAAAGAGACAGACCGTACAGGTCCAAACCTTCCGACGACGCTTCCGTTAAGCTAGTCATCAGTTCTCTGGTCCTCAGTGAGGTGCTTTTTCACAAACCCTGATGCCTGCTTCTGTGGATTTGCAGGAGTCCAGTATGTTGCGAAATTCTTCAACGACTAAGAATCTTGCAGATATCTCTACCGTGGATAGGTCCGGAGCTGCTGAGCAGGCTGCGGCTTCCGAGGAAGTATTTTGCAGTACCTTTTCTCGACACAGACAGACGACTTCTATTGCGTCTACTGTTCTTTCGAAAACTACCGAGTTTCTCAGGCCCAGGGTACGAACCACACCCAAGAAACTGACGACCCAATCTCAGGCACCTGCTTCCTTGCCTCTGTCTCAAATGCTTAAAATGGCAGAAGACCTTATAATGCTGATCAGGGGAAGCCAAGCTACCCCTTCAAAAAGAAAAAGAGATTTGTCCCCAGTAGTTTTATCTGAACAGGAGTCCGATGACTGTGATGCATCTGAATATGAAAGCACAACCCCTCCTTGCTTACGAAGATTCTGATGCAGAGGAATCCATTCCTTCAGCCTCTCCACCTGAGGACTTTTCCTTTGGGGAAACCCTACATACTTTAAGGGAGAATTTCCAATGGGAATGTCAGGACTACCCTCAGTCTAAAAAGAGACTCAGGGAATTCTTAGATCTTCCACAGCACAGACTCTTGGCCATTACTCCTGTCCTGGATATTGTGGATGATGTTTTCATGGAATCCAGTTTGACGCCTGACACCATCCCTCCTGCTCTCAGGAAAACTGACAGGTATTATAGAGTCCCTGACTCGCACAAATTTATTTTCAAAAATCCTACTGCTGACCCTGAGGCTATTTCTCAAGGGCCTAAAGGAGTTAAAGCAACTTCTGCTAAGAATCCCACCCCCTCAGATAGGGATTCCCAAGCATTAGACAGATGGGGTAAAAAAGTATACACCTCTGCTACTCTTGCTATTAGAACATTAAACTGTCAGTTCCATATACTAAAATTTCAACAACACACCATGGAACTCCTCAAAGAAAAAATATCATCTTTTCCTGCTTGTGCAGAAAATAAAGAGTTACAAGAGTTAATGCATTCTGCAAGTCAAGTAACTAAGCACACCTTACACTGTGGTTTTGACACCCTAGAAGCAACTTGCAGGGCAGCAGTCACTGGTTCTGTCCTTAGAAGGCATGCTTGCCTTAAGGAACAGCCCTTGCCAGACCATGTCAAAACCAAATTATCGATGCACCCTTGCACAAAGACAACTTATTTGGTACCAAGGCAGAGGAGGTCTTAAAAAAGATGGAAGAAAAAGCAAAACCTATGCAGACTGTTAAGGATTTCCTGCAGGTTCAGCCACCCAGGTTCAGTAGGCATTGCCCCTCCAAGAACTGGTTCTTTCCTGCCCCTTCCAGGTCAGTTCAGCCCAGACCCTGGGGAAGCAGACCCCCCCCCCCCAGACAACAGCCACAGGGAATGCAGAGATCAAAGCAATGGAGTTCCTCCACTTCAAAACCAGGGAGTGCTAAGCAACCCCCTCATGTTAAGAACTCACAGTAACTCTCCACTTCCACCTCCTCCCTCTGCCCACTTGCACTTGCCCCTAGGAGGAAAACTCTCCTTCCACACAAGCACCTGGGCCACCATTACCAACGACCACTGGATCCTCAACAATGTGTCCCAGGGATACAAATTCTCTTTCCACACTCTACCAACCCCAAAAGGGTTCCCAGATCTTCCTCCAAACCAGTGGGCAGAGGCCAAAAAGCAAGTCCTTTCCCTGCTCTCTATGAGGGCAATAGACCATGTTCCTGCAGAACAAATAGGCCAAGGTTTCTACTCCAGCTACTTCCTGTTACTCAGAAAAGAGGGCACCTGGTGCCCAATCCTCGATCTATCCATTCTAAACACTTTCCTGGTGATACCAAAATTCAAAATGCTCACCCTCCAGCAACTACTGCCTATGCTCTCCAAGAATGCTTGGTTAGCCACCCTAGACCTAAAAGAGGCCTACCTTCACATCCCAATCAGGAAATCATACAGGAAATATCTACGTTTCAGGGCAGGATCTCTGCACTTTCAGTTCTCTGCATTTCCCTTTGGCTTATCTACTGCTCCCAGAGTTTTCACAAAATGTCTGGCTCCTGCCATTGCTTTTTGATGACAACGAAATATTCAAATTTACCTATACTTAGATGACTGCCTAATTCAGGCAGACAGGAAAAGCTGCCCAAGCACCTGGCCTTTGTAAAAGCCCTACTGATCTCCCTAGAATACACTATCAATGAAAAGAAATCCAAACTGGTACCCACCCAAAAGATTATATTCCTGGGAGCAAACCTGGACGCAGCATCCCAGATGGCATTCCTTACTTCAGAAAAGCAAACTTATCTGACAGCTTATTTCTCTCAACTAGCCACCAGACCCCAAGTATCCACAAGGAAAATCCTGCAAGCTCTGGGGTTCATGGCATCTTGCATTCTACTCATTCCAAATGCCAGACTGCATATGAGGAAACTTCAATGGTGCCTAAAAAACCTTTGGTGTCAACACTCTCAAGACCTGGAAACTCTTATTCCTATGATACCTTGCCTAAGGAAAGATTTTCTATGGTGGGCAGCAGCATGCAACCACAACAAGAGACTACCATTCTCACCACCCCATGCCGCACAGACCCTCACCACAGATGCATCAGACTATGCCTGGGGTGCACACCTAGATAGCAGATGCATACAGGGCCACTGGAGCCAACATCAAATACATCTACACATCAATCAAAAAGAGATGCTATCAGTTCAGCATGCATTGACAGCTTTCAGCCCCCTTCTCTCCCCAGAGGCTCTACTGATCAAAACAGACAACACCACTGTGATGTGGTATATCAACAAGCAGGGAGGGACTCACTACTACCCTCTATGCAGGTTCGCCATGACCCTTTGGCACACAGCCTCAGCCATGCAACTACACCTGTTAGCACAATTCCTGCCAGGCTCTCTAAACGCTCTGGCAAACAACTTAAACAGAAATCTTCTGGACCCACACAAGTGCAGCTAGACCAAAGAACCTTCACCCTAATATCTCAGAAATGGGGCACCCCGAAGGTCGACCTCTTTGCTTCCTACTCCAACCATCAGCTCAGCAAGTTCTGCACCAGGGAGCCTCACTGCAGGGCCTAGAAAGTGGATGCCCTATCCTTCCAGTAGATCAACCTCTCGGTCTGTGCTTTCCCCCGCTACCTCACAATTCCAAGGTACTGCTCAAAATAAGGGAGGAAAAACCGAGGACAATTCTAATTGCTCCAGACTGACCTCGCCAGCACTGGTACCCACTGCTGAGCAGCCTGTCCCCTCTGCCACCATGGCATCTAGATCCCAACCCTCCTGACCCAGAGGGAAGGAAAATTCATGCATCCCCAGTTGCAGATGTTCAATTTGGCAGCCTGGCTTATTCCCTGACCACTGAACAAGCTGCCAATCTCAGTAAAAAGGTTCTAGATGTTACACGTGAAGCCAGATGCCCAAGCACTAGAAAGTATTATGCTGACAAATGGAAGAGATTCTGCACCTGAATCCAGGTTAAGGGAGCCGATACGGCACAGCCTTCCCTACCTCTCATCCTGGATTACCTAGCTGACCTACTACACAGTAGTCTCACCTTTTCCGCAATTAAAATTCATGCTTCTGCTATCTCTGCTCATTATAACACTGAGCAACCACTTTTCTCACACCCTCTCATCAAACAGTTCCTAAGAGGGGCTAGCAACATGAGGCCACCCAGAAGAGCACCTACCCCAGCTTGGGATTTAAACTTTGTTTTGGTAAAGCTCACCCTGCCACCCTTTCAACCAGCAGCTTTAGCAAAGTTAAAGTTTCTCTCCTGGAAGACAGCCCTGCCTCTGGCCATCATTTCAGCCAGAAGAGTATCCTACCTACAAGCAATCATGGCTGTAGAGCCCTTCATCATCTTCCATGCTGACAGGGTGTCCCTCAGGACTAACCCACCTTCATGCCAAAAGTGGTGTCCAGTGTGGCTCTCAATCAATCCATTCATTTGTCCACCTTTTTCCCTAACCCACAAAACATGGGAGATAGGATACTACACTCTCTAGATGTGCACAGGCAGCTCAGATTCTATCTAGACAGGACTAAATCATTCAGAAAGACTGATCAATTGTTAGTCAGCTTTGCTGCAGGAGCAGAGGGCAAAGCCATATCCAAGCAAACCATTTCCAAATGGATAGCACACTACATCCATTTCTGCTACAAGCAACACGGGAAACCTTCCCCTAGGGGGGTATGGCCTCACTCTATCAGAGCAGCCTCCACCTCTGCAGCTTTTCTCAGAGGAGTCTCCACCAGGGACATCCTGGAGGCTGCATCATGGACATCTGTTCACACCTTTACCACCTGCCTATCTTTTCCACTGCATTCTTGCAGGGCGTCTTAGCCAGCCCCTGTCTCTCTCTCTCTCTCTCTCTCTCTCTCTCTCTCTCTCTCTCCTTTTTCTGAAGATGACTCACTTGTTAAAGGTATAACCCTTAATTTGCATCTAGGAGTAAACTGTCATTGTCAACAATTGTTTGTAAAATACTTGTAAATATTCTGTGTGCATCATGGTATTCTACACTGCTTATGTCATAACTCTCTGTGGAATGCATATTAAACACAAAAGAATTTTACAAATATACATTCTTTAATGCACATCACTGAAGTTCTATTTCCAAATGTTAAGCACTTTTGTCTTATACAAGCAAATTGAGACATTTCATCAGAACACTGAAAATCAATAAAACTACTGAATTCAAAAGTTCTACCATATAACATAAATTATTTAAAAACGTGCCCTGAGCCCAATCACTGTTAAGACATACTAACTAATCACAGACTTAAACCTTTTAATTCAAAACAGTTAAAATACTAACACTTACTAAAATGACTATAAAACAGGTTATTAAAAAAAACATTTTACCAAGTAAAGGTATGAAGATGTTAAAAAACATTTATAATTTTGTTGCTGCCCATTTCAGCACAGTAGAGATAGACAGGTGGACATTCAATCAGGGAACTTGCAGAGCATTTAACCTTAATTACCAAAAAAGTTCCCAATAATCAAGTATACTTTCCCAACTCAACACCCCTTGGGTTCCTACTCATATTTTCCACAATAAAAGATAAAAATCTATTGAACCCTTTACAGGTGTGCTGCTGCACTTAAGGAAGGAATTAAGTTGATTGAATATTAATTTTCCTGTTAAATAAAATTAAAAAAAAGTGTATGAAATCTTGCTTTCTATTCCTACTATTGGGATATATCACACTTTTAGGGTGTTTCATATGTCTTAACAGATTTTTGTTTTTGACAATTGCATAACATTACACATTTGTTCTGCTGAAATCTGTGTCATGAAACCTGGTGGGGGCGTAGTTAAAATTGACTCAGTAAACTACTCAGTGATGATGTTAGCAATTTTATATGACGA
The DNA here is from genome assembly GCF_019279795.1 of Protopterus annectens. Lineage (NCBI taxonomy): Eukaryota > Metazoa > Chordata > Ceratodontiformes > Protopteridae > Protopterus > Protopterus annectens. The sequence continues at coordinate 1,249,547,372 of NC_056745.1, forward strand.
TAAATGGCCACATAATGAAATTAATATAGGGTATGCTAAAATCACTAATTTTCTATTTGATGGATTAATGCAAAATAATATTACTTAAGAAGACTATGATTTTTTTAAGGATTATTAAACCTTTGATTCCAAATTTTCTTGGCATACCTGAGATACACAAAGATTTTCATTGGATCCTCCCATGAGGCCCATTGCTGCAGCAGGTGAGACCCACTGTTGCAGCAAGTAGGTCAAATACGGAGCCTTTTGTATTTTAAATTGATGGAAAGTTAAAGAAGCATTTTGAATAGGAGGAACCATATTTTAAAAGGCTCATATTTAAAAAATATTGAATGCTACTTATTATGATGATTTATACTTAATTACAATTGATATAATGAATCTTTTCACTGTTATTTAACGTCAGACAGGTATTAGTTGTTCAGACATGTTATTTCTGTGATTTTTTTTTTTATCCAATAAGGAGATAGCAAATCAGGTCAGTTTTATAGAAACAGTTTTATCCTTTAATTATTTTTCATCGGATAATGAATTTATTCACCAGGTTTCAGTGGCAGTGATGGGGTCAACTTTTGCCCCCCCTTTGTGCTAATATTGTTTTAGTGGCCTAGAAGAATAAATGTATTGTTAAATCTGATTTTATTTAAATGGCATATTCATTTTTATGGAGAAGACCTATAGAAAAACTGAATACATTTATTGTTTACATTTCTGAGACAATAACCATTCTTAAATTTACTTATGCATACCATGATATGAATTTTCTGGATGTCTTGATTGCAAAACATGTATCTTTTAGAGGAATTTTCATCCACATTTATATGAAAAATACTTTTTCAAAATTCATATTTATACTTTCATAGTTGCCACTCCATCCATTGAAAGAAAAATACTGTAAAGGGACAGTTGGTCCATTTATCTAGAATTATATCAGAAGATGAAAAATTTAGTGGAGGCTGATAAATTATTAATCAGGTTTTCAGAAAGAGGTTATACCCAAAAGTTTTTGGACAGTATTAAACTGGACATGTACCGACAAAGACACGTAAAATTTAGACCCATTTCATACAATCATGTGTTTCAATTGATTAATAAATCTCTAAACTTCTGAGAAATTGAAGGCTTTGATTTTCTCATATTCTAGAGAAATGGAAAAGTGAAGAAAGCAAGTAAAAGAAACTGGAACTTAGTATTTACCAAAAATTTGAAACAAAAATTAGGAGAGGAACCTTTAACAGTTTTTAGTACACTGAAAAATGTTAAGAATGTTTCAGAAAAGAAAAAAAAACTCTAATATTAAAACGGAGGTTGGGAAAATGGTTAAATGTGGTAGGTGAAAATCTTGTAAGTACATTTTCAACAGTTCTTGTGTATATGTGGAGGGTCTTGAGAGGTCAATATGGTGCTCTGGGCAGTACAACTGTGAAACAAGTGGAATTGTTTATCTTTCATCTTGCCTTACATGCAACTGTTTTTATGTAGGCAAGACAGACAACTAAAATAGAGGATTAGGGAACATTATTATGATAATCAAACATAACAACACAGTTAATGCTTTATATAGAATCTCAAAAAGCTGTAAAAGCTTCAAAACATTTTAGGGTTCAGGCAAGTTTTTACATGAATCACATTGTATGACAGAAATTTTAAATTCACTGGTTTTATTGATTTTCGGTGTTCTGTTGAAGTTTCTCAATGTACCTGCATGAGGCAAAAAGTACAGATGTCCTTCAAGGATGCATCTGCAGTCATAACAAATGGGTTGTCCTGTCGTCAGGCAGCCCTTCGGTCGGCCGGATTCCAAAGTCTGGGTCTGGCCTCGGCTGGTGTCGCACTTCACCCGACGTCATCTCTGCTGGTCTTCGGGTATAAAGGCATCAGCCCACGCCATTTTCCTCAGTCTTTCTTGCCGCGTGGCGCCCGAAGCAGAAGCTGTTCGCAAGTGCCGGTCGGTCAGATCCAGAGATTACTACTACCGAATACTACTTCGAAGACTTCTAAAAGCTAAGTACCCCGTTGGGGACTCTTTCTTGCCTCAGCCGATGTCAGAAAAAGTAAATAACTGTTTAACTTGTGGGAAACAAATACCTCATAAAGATTTCCACTCTTACTGCTTACCTTGTTTAGGCCCAGACCACGACGTAGCAGCCTGTTTAGCCTGTGCTTCCTTCAACCGACAACGCTTAGGCGCCGGTCGGAGTTTGCTGAACAGTTTTTCGGCTCAGATTTTGCGTACATTATGCCGTCGGATCCTCCGACTACTCAAATTGTTAAAAAACGCAAAGAAAAGGACCGACACTCGCGGTCCGTGGTTTCGGCCGAAACCACGGTTAAGCAAACCGCGAGTGTCTCGGTTTCGGCCGAAACCGAGCAAACGGGTCAATCTTCAGCCGAATCCATGACTACTACCGAGGCTCCTGCTACCCTAGTTGAATCGGCCTCTGAAATTTTGCCTACTAATGTGGTTTCTAGTGAATTATCAGACACCATCCCTTTGGATGTCTCTACCCCAGCACGTGGTGCTGCTAGGCCTCCTGCAGCCATGTCTATTAAGGCCTTTGCCAGGGCTAAAGCAGCCAAAACTGCTAAATCAGTGCCTGTTAAGCCCCCCTCACACAGGCCCAGTTCCAGTTCACAAATGCTTACTCTGGCAGAGGATCTCATCTCTTTAATTAGGGGATCCCAATCTCACCCAGACAGGGCCTCTCAGCCTCCAGAAAAGAGACCTAGAGCAGAGCCCCCAGAGCCAGTGCCCTCTGATGATTCTTCGGATGACTCAGACATTACAGACCATCCAGAGGCTCCTTTTTCTACTTATGAAGATTCCGATGCTGAAGAATCTATTCCATCTGCCTCTCCACCAGAGGAATTTTCCTTTGGGGAAACCTTACATGCCATGAGAGAACAATTCCAATGGCAGGGACAAGATTTCTCAGATTCAAGAAAAAGGCTTAGGACCTTTCTACATTTACCACAACATAGGCCCTTAGCTATCCCTCCTGTTCTGCCTGTTGTGGATGATGCATTTAATGATGTTTGCACTGCTCCTGATACCTTACCTCCAGCCCCTGCCAAACCAGATAGGTTTTACAGGGTACCAGACACTCATCACCTCCTATACAAGGCCCCACTTGCAGATCCTGAGACTATCTCCCAGGGGCCTAAGGCAGTAGCTTCGACCTCAGCAAAAAACCCTCTCCCTTCTGAAAGGGAATCCAGGTCCTTAGAGAGATGGGGAAAAAAAGTTTACACCTCTGCTACTCTCTCAGCTAGAGCTTTGAACTGTCAGTTTCATATGATCCAATACCAAGAGTTTATGCTTGATCAGTTAACTAAGAAACTGTCCTCTGATGACTCCTTAGATAAGAAATATGTTTTAGAAATGGTGAATAACATTCAGCAGGTTAGTAACCATTCTTTAAAATGTGGCTATGATGCACTGGAGGCTTCATTTAGATCAGCCATGACTGGCACAGTTATAAGAAGGCATGCATGGTTGAAAGAACAGGTCTTGCCGGATCATGTTAAAGCAAAGCTGTTAGATGCTCCTATGGATAAGGCCAGTCTATTTGGTACTCCTGCTCAGCAAGTAATGAAGAAAATGGAACAGAAGGCAAAATCTGTACAAACAGTTAAGGATTTCTTACAGGTTCAGCCCCCAAGGTTTAGCAGGAACTGGCCTTCCAAAATTGGTCCTTTCCAGACTCCTCAAAATCTCAGAGAGGCAGGAATAGACGTTCCAGAGGCAGAAATCAATCCAGAGGAGGTGCCTACAGAGGACGCCAGTGGCAAGGCAATAACCAGCGAGGCACAGACACAACCACTGCCACTGCAACAGGACAATCACAGTGACTTGGCTCTGACACCGCCTACCAGGGAACAAACAGCAGCACCTTTAGGCGGAAAGTTAGCCTTATTTTCAAAAAATTGGCACTATATCACAAAAGACAAGTGGATTTTGCAAACCATAGACCAAGGCTACAGGTTTCACTTCCACACCTTACCAATAAAAAGAGGAATGCCAAACCTACCTCCAAATCAAAAAACAGAAGCTCTAAAGCAGATAGCTCAATTAACAAAGATGAGAGCTGTGGAAAGAGTACCACTAACAGAACAGGGCAAAGGATTCTACTCCAGACTTTTCCTAGTACCAAGAAAAGGGAAAAGTTGGAGACCTATTATCGACCTGTCCGTCTTAAACACATTCATCATTGTCCCAAAATTCAAAATGCTGACCCTACAGCAACTTCTTCCCATGCTGGGCAAGGAGTGTTGGCTGGTAACTCTAGATCTCAAGGAGGCATACCTGCACGTCCCCATACGACCAAATTGCAGAAGATACCTCAGATTTCTTGCAGGATCAGAGCATTATCAATTCTCAGCATTGCCCTTTGGCTTATCTACTGCGCCCAGAGTATTCACAAAATGCCTGGCATCAGTAATCGCTCATTGCAGGCTACAGGGAATCCAAATTTATCCATACCTGGACGACTGCCTGATACAAGCGGACAACAAAAGCAAGCTGACAAAAGACTTACAAAGAGTCATTTGCTTACTACAAGCCCTGGGATACACAGTCAATTTAAAAAAGTCAAGACTGATACCATCCCAAACAAGAACATTCCTGGGTGCGGAATTGGACACAGTAAAACAGATGGCATTCCTAACTGCAGAAAAACAAGAACAACTCCCTCTTTACTTCTTGGCATTAACAAAGCAGAACAAACTAACAGCAAGAAAAGTACTGTAGGCCTTGGGCTTCATGGCATCATGCATAATCCTGGTCCCCCATGCCAGACTGCATATGAGAAAGCTACAGTGGTACCTAAAGAATTTATGGTCTCAACACAGGCACAGCTTAGAAACCGAAATCCCACTAATCCCATGCCTGAAACAAGAGTTCCTATGGTGGGCTCAAGCATGCCAGTCAAACCCAGGCTTGCCCTTCCACAACTTTCAAGCAAGTCAAACCATCACAACGGACGCCTCAGACCTAGGCTGGGGGGCACACATGTTGGACAAATGCATACAAGGATTATGGACTCCAGACCAGCTGCACCTGCACATAAATCAAAAAGAAATGCTGGCAGTAAAACTAGCAATCCAGAATTTCAGACCATTCCTCAAGGAAGGCCATTTAATGATAAGGACAGACAACACCACAGTCATGTGGTACATCAACAAACAGGGAGGCACTCATTCATACCCCCTATGCAGAATGACTCTGGACCTTTGGAATATGGCTCTGAGCTACAACATCCAGTTACAGGCAATATTTGTACCGGGAAAAGAAAACACCCTAGCAGACATGTTAAGCAGAACTACCTCGGATGCTCACGAATGGATGCTACACCGGACATCTTCAAGGCCATCACAAAGAAATGGGGAATGCCACAAATAGACCTATTCGCATCCCCACTCAATCACCAGCTCAAGAAATTCTGCACAAGGACATACCACCCACTTGCATGGAAGGTGGACTCTCTATCCTTCAGTTGGAAAGGCCTGACAGCATATGCATTTCCACCTCTTCCTTTGATGCACAAGGTACTACTGAAAATCAAAGAGGAACGTCCAAGGATAATTCTGATAGCTCCGAATTGGCCAAGACAACACTGGTATCCATTGCTGAGGAGCATGTCTCGGGAGTGAATGTGGACACTACCCTGATGCCTTTGATGTTAACTCAGAACAACTTCAACATCATGCATCCAAACCTAAAAACTCTGCAACTGACTGCCTGGAACATCACATAACAGCAACTAACCCAGACTTATCCCAAAGGGTTAAAGACATTATCCTGGAAGCCCGCAGACCTTCAACAAGAAGGAACTATGCAGGAAAATGGAAAAGGTTTGTCATTTGGAGTACTGAAAGAGGAAAAGATGTGTCGAAGATAGATATTGCTAACATCCTGGAGTACTTGGCAGAGCTTCTCCATACAGGCCTGTCCTATTCCTCCATCAAGATACATGCATCAGCTATTTCTGCAGAATACAGCTTCGATCCCCCTGTCTTCTCACATCCTCTACTCAGGCAGTTCCTCAGAGGAATCAAGAATGTAAAACCTCCTAGGAAACCACCATTACCAGCATGGTACTTGAACTTTGTGCTAGAAAAAATGACACTCCCTCCATTTGAACCAGCAGCAACTGCAGACCTTCAACTCCTATCATGGAAAACTGCTTTCCTACTGGCAATTACTTCAGCTAGGAGGGTTTTGGAACTACAGGCCTTAATGGCAGTACAACCCTTCCTAATCTTCCATCAAGATAGATTGTCCATGAGAACTAATCCTACATTTATGCCTAAGGTGGTATCCAGAGTGTCTCTAAACCAGGCAATCCACCTACCTACCTTCTTTCCCAATCCACAGAACAGGGGGGAAAGACTGCTGCATACCTTGGATGTACATAGACAGTTACGCTACTACCTGGACAGAACCAAAGGTAACAGAAAAACTGACCAGCTTTTAGTAGCCTATGCAACAGGAAGGGAAGGAAAAGCAATTTCCAAACAGACAATCTCCAAATGGATAGGAAATTGCATAAGATTCTGTTACTCCTACCATGGAAAACCAATTCCACAAAACATAAGACCTCACTCTACAAGGGCTACAGCCACTACCACAGCTTTCTTACGAGGAGTGGCAACCAAGGACATTATTGAGGCGGCTACTTGGACCTCCGTGCATACATTTGCCAAGCATTATAACTTACCTCTATACTCTAGATCCCGAGCAGGGTTTGCCACTGCTGTATTGCAAGGGATCCTAACTACACCATAATTCTTCTTCCTCCTCCCTAGTTTGGCTATGGTATTCTACCCATTTGTTATGACTGCAGATGCATCCTTGAAGGACATAGTACAGTTTTGTACCTACCATAAATGTAGATGTCCGAACAGGATAGCATCTGCAGTCAGGATTACCCACCCTCCTTCCCTCTGTGGTACTCCTAGGTATTTACCCTCCTAATAGCTAGCTGGGGGTCTCTTATGGTGTATTTGTTTGTATATATGTACATACATGCTTATTTTTGTGTTTGCCTTCTACTTTTTTGGAAACATTGGCATTTATCCAAAATTTAGCTTTCCAAGAGGGCAACTGGCATCTGGGGCAAGAAACACTGAGGAAAATGGCGTCGGCTGATGCCTTTATACCCGAAGACCAGCAGAGATGACGTCGGGTGAAGTGCGACACCAGCCGAGGCCAGACCCAGACTCTGGAATCCGGCCGACCGAAGGGCTGCCTGACGACAGGACAACCCATTTGTTATGACTGCAGATACTATCCTGTTCGGACATCTACATTTATGGTAGGTACAAAACTGTACTTTTTGTACCTACCATAAATGTAGATGTTTGAGTGCTAATACAGCTGCAGTCATAACAGATGGGTTCTCCTGCCATCAGGCGGGTCCTCGGTCAGCCGAATTCCAAAGTCCAGGTCCGGCGTCGGTTGTTGTCGCTTTCTTTCCTGACGTCAGTGCGACAGGGGTATATAAGACACAGCCAACGCCATTTTCTTCAGTCTTTCTTGCCCCAGATGTCAGGTGCCCCCAGAAGGAAGGCAATATATATATATAAATATATTATATATAATCATGCAATGCAATATAATCAAAAATCAGTAGTTGCAAGCAAATACACCATAGAAGGATAACCCAATCAGGTTGTAAGATGAGGAGTTAGCCACTAGGTCTGCACCCAGAGGGGAAGCAGGGAGGGTAACCTGGACTGCAGCTGTATTAGCACTCGAACATCTACATTTATGGTAGGTACAAAACTGTACTATGTTCATCGTGCATACAGCTGCAGTCATAACAGATGGGTAGAATCCCAAAGCTACGCACAGGGTGGTAGGCACTAGGTGGAACTGGGAGGAGCCAGAATGCCCTGCAACACAGCAGTGGCAAAGCCTGCTCTAGTTTTGGAGTATAAAGGTAGGTGGTAGTGTTTAGTGAAGGTATGCACAGAACTCCAAGTGGCTACCTCCAAAATATCTTTGGTAGGGACTCCTCTGAGGAAGGCTGCAGAGGTAGCTGTGGCCCTTGTGGAGTGGGATCTGATACCTGCAGGTACAGATTTACCATGAAAGGAGTAACAAAACCGTATGCAGTGGCCTATCCATTCTGAAATTGTCTGTTTGGAAATTGGCTTCCCTTGAGCTCCTACAGCATAGGACACAAAGAGTTGTTCTGATTTCCTGAAAGGCTTTGTTCTGTCCAAATAGTAACGTAGCTGTCTATGGATGTCTAAGGAATGTAGCAGCCTTTCCCCTTTGTTTTGAGGATTGGGGTAAAAGGTAGGTAAGTGTATGGCCTGATTTAAAGCTACCCTGGATACTACCTTAGGCATAAATGACGGGTTGGTTCATAGGGAAACCCTGTCCAGATGGAAGATGAGAAAGGGCTGCACAGCCATGAGGGCTTGTAGTTCTGAGACCCTACGAGCTGAGGTAATAGCCAGAAGGAAAGCTGTTTTCCAGGACAAATATTGCAAATCTGTTGAGGCAGCTGGTTCAAAGGGAGGCAATGTTAATTTTTCTAGAATGTAATTAAGATCCGAGGCTGGTATTGGTTGTTTCCTTGGAGGTCTTATATTCTTAGCCCCTCTGAGGAACTGCCTTAAGAGTGGGTGAGAAAATAAGGGTGGATCAGCGTTGTATTCTGCAGAAATGGCTGAGGCATGGATTTTGTTGGAGGAAAATGAAAGTCCACTGTTCAACAGCTCAGCTAGATACTGTAATATCTGAGGCAAATTCAGTTTTCTAGGATCCTGGCTCTTTTTCTCATTCCAAGTGCCAAACCATTTCCATTTTGCGGAGTAAGCTTTTCTAGTAGATGGCCTTCTGGCCTCCAAAATGACATCCTGCACCTCCTTGGAGAGTAGGGTCTGTTGTGGTGTTAAGGAATTTTCCATGCAGCCAGATTGAGTGTTTTCAGCTGACTGTGAAGAGTTTTGTAGCTGTGCTGAGTCAGGAGAAGAGGCATTAGAGGTAGGGTCCGGGGAGGAGAATGTGTTAGGCTCCTCAGGAGTGGGTACATATGGTGATACCCTGTGTTAGGCTCCTCAGGAGTGGGTACCAGTGTTGTCTTGGCTAGTCTGGAGCAATCAGTATCATCTTTGGTCTGTCTGCTCTTGCTTTCAAGAGCACCTTGGGCAGTAGAGGCAAAGGTGGGAAGGCGTAAACTGTCCGTGCTGCCCAACTGAAAGAAAGGGCGTCCACTCTCCAGGCCTTTGGATGAAATGTCCTTGAGCAGAATTTTGTCAATTGATGATTCTTGTGGGAGGCAAAGAGATCTATGTCTGGCCTTCCCCATGCTTGGATTATCTTTGTAAACACTTGAGGATGCAACTTCCATTCGTGCGGGTCTGTCATATTTCTGCTTAAATTGTCTGCCAGCGTGTTTTCCAAACCTGGCAGGTACTGTGCTTGAAGCTCGATTTGCCTTTCCAGAGCCATGTTCCAAAGTGACATGGCCAGCCTGCACAGGGGGTATGAATGTGTTCCTCCTTGTTTATGTACCACATTAGTGTGGTGTTGTCTGTTCTTATCAATAATTGCCCTGGATGCAGGAGGTCCTTGAAAGCTGTAATTGCATTTATCACTGCTAGCATTTCCTTTTGATTGATGTGAAGGTGCTTTTCCTTTTGGGACCATTTGCCCTGAATGCACCTGTCTGTCATGTGTGCCCCCAGGCGTAGTCTGAGGCGTCTGTTGTGATGACTTGATTTGCTTGAGGCTTGCAGAATGGTAGACCTGTGTTTGTTTGGCATGCTTGGGCCCACCATAGAAATTCCTTTTGCAAACAAGGAATTAGTGGTATTATTGTTTCCAAACTGTGGCTGTGTTGAGACCATAGGTTTTTTAGGTACCATTGAAGTTTCCTCATATGCAACTTTGCACATGGGATTAGAAGAATGCAAGATGCCATGAAGCCCAGAGCCTGCAGGATTTTCCTTGCAGTTAGCCTGGTACAATTTGTTAGCATCTTGAAGTACTGAGTTAGTTGCCCCTGTTTTTCTGGCATAAGATAGGCCATCTGGGTGTTTGTGTCCAAGTTGGCACCCAGGAAAATTATTTTCTGAGATGGTGTTAGCCTGGATTTCTCTTTGTTGACTGTGTATCCCAGAGAATTCAATAACCATGTTACATAAGCCAGATGTTCCAGAAGTATGTGTTTGCTGTCCGCTTGGATCAGGCAATCATCCAAATAAGGGTAAATTTGTATCCCTTGAAGTCTGCAGTAGGCAATTACTGATGCCAGGCATTTCGTGAATACTCTGGGCAGTAGATAAGCCAAAGGGCAATGCAGAGAATTGATAGTGGATTGAACCTGCAAGAAATCTGAGGTATCTTCTGCAGCTTTGTCTGATTGGGACATGCAGGTATGCCTCCTTGAGGTCCAATGTTACCAGCCAAGACTCCTTGCCCAGCATGGGAAGAAGCTGCTGTAAGGTGAACATCTTGAATTTTGGTACGAGTAGAAATGTGTTTAGGATGGATAAGTCCAAAATGGGTCTCCAATCGGTTCCCTTCCTTGGTACCAGGAATAGTCTGGAATAAAAACCTTGACCTTGTTCGTGAGTAGGTACCTCTTGAATAGCTTTCATGTCCATGAGCTTTGAAATTTGTATTTGAGCCTCTGCCCTTTGATTGTGTGGCATAGACAGATGAGGTAGGCAGACCAAAACTCCAACGCAAGTAAAGGTTAACGTATATTTAATAAAAACGTTTTTGCTCCTAGCCAAACCCAAGAGCTTCTTCAGACAATACAAAAAAGCGCCAAATGACTTTTATATAACAAATACATGATGTCATTTCCTGTACAATTCCAAGTTAAACATGTTTTTTAAAAAAAAACGGTTTTTTTTAAAAGTTATATATAATAAAAAAATATATATATATATATATATTTATATTAAAAAGAGGTGTTTTATTACCATGTTAATTAAAACATATGGTGATACCCTTAATGAAATTAAGGGAAACCATAATTTTTATATTTTAATGTTAACTCCACATGGTACCTCAATTAAATTATAAGACAGGACAATACCAAATACTCAATTGCTTAAGAAATAGAATAAGGTGGTTCCTTTGTAACCTATTTAATTATATCTTTGTGGGTAGACCAATACACGTTCAATCAACTAGGCTGAGTTTGCACACAAGACACTTAAAAAGGAAATACCACTTAAATATACGTTAACCTTTACTTGCGTTGGAGTTTTGGTCTGCCTACCTCATCTGTCTATGCTGGTTGGTTTTCTTTGTTGGCTACATTAGTTTGATTGTGTGGCAGGTTAGGCATGCCTCTCATTTTTGGAAGAGTGTGAAAATGAAATCTGTAGCCTCTGTTTATAATGTCCAGGATCCATTTGTCTTTTGTGACAATATGCCAATTTTTTGAAAATAATGCCAGCTTTCCTCCCAAGGGTGCTGCCACCTGAGCCTTGCTTGGCATGCAAAGGGGAAAGTCATTGGGTTTGTTTCCTGTATTGTTGTGCACTGTCTTCGCCACCTCTTGGTGCTGGAGATTGCCATTGTCTGCCTCTATATGATCCTTGAGATTGTCCTCTGCCCCTTGTGTGCCTGTATCTACCTCTTTGGGGCTTGTCCGTGGCTGGAAAGGACCAGTTTTTGAAGGCCAATTTCTGCTAAAACGTGGTGGTTGTACCTGTAGAAAAGCTTTGACAGTTTGCATAGATTTAGCTTTTCTTCCATTTTCCGTAGTATCTCCTCAGCATTAGTACCAAATAATACATCCTTTTGTAAAGGAGCATCTAGTAGTTTAGCTTTAACATGATCAGGCAAGGTTTGTTCCCTAAGCCAGGCATGTCTACGAATGACTGATCCTGTAACAGCAGCTCTACTTGAGGCCTCTAGAGCATCATAGCCACATTGTAAGGTGTGTTTACCCACTTGTTCTGCACTAAGCATCATATCCTGCAACTCCTTCAAATCTGGTTGTTCAGGTTGTGACATTTTATTCCTTAATTGTGATAACAGAAACTGCTGATATTTAAGCATATGGAACTGACAATTTAAGGCCCTCATGGCTAGGGTGGCCGAGGTATATACCTTTTTTCCCCACCTTTCTAAGGATCTAGACTCTCTCTCGGAAGGTAATGGATATTAAGCAGTCGAGGCCCTCATTCCCTTGGGGCCTTGAGAAATGGTTTCAGGGTCAGCATTATGGCTTTTGTAAAGAAATTGGTGTGAATTAGGAACTCTGTAGTACCTATCAGGCTTGACTGGGGCAGGAGGCAGGGAATCCGGATTAAGGCAAGCCTCCGAGTAAACATCATCAAGTATGTCCAAGACAGGAGGTATCGCCAGAGGTCTGTGCTGAGGTAGCAAAAAAAATTCCCTAAGCCTTTTCTTGGAATCTGAAAAATCTTGGCCTTCCCAATGGAAGTGTTCCCTCAAGGTATGCAAGGTTTCCCCGAAAGAAAAATCCTATGGGGGGGATACAGAAAGAATGGACTGCTCTGCATCAGAATCTTCAAAAGGGGAGTATGAGTGTTCCTCTTCGTCAGAATGTTCTGAAATAATGGAGCCCTGGTCAGAAGAGGGAGAATCTTCCTCCACTCTGGGTCTCTTGTCTGGAGGGGGTTGGGAACCCCTGATAAGAGTAATTAAATCCTCAGCCATTTTGAGCATCTGCTTTTTAGGCATGGGGACTGGAGATGGGCCCTGTGCAACAGGCCTCTTGGAATGCATGGCTGATTTAGACTTAGTAAAGGCCTTTATGGAAAAGGAAGAAGAAGGTCTGAAGACACCATGGGTGGAAGTGGACCTGTCCACATTAAGAGGCTCAACACTCACAGTGGCTTCGGTAGCTGTAGTCATGGTATGGGCCGAGGAACCTGCGGTCTCGGTTACAGAAGACACCGCCAGAGAAGTGTCGTCGGTAGTCAGGGGCTGCGTAGGCACCTCGCTGAGAACCGGACCACGTGTAGCCAGTTTTGGCGTGGTGTCGGTGGAGACCGCGGACCTCGCGTGTCAGTCTTTGTCCTTGCATTTTTTGGACAAAACAGTAGTTGGAGTCTCCGACGACATTTTATAATTAAAGGCTTTACCAAAAAAGTGCTGGGCGAACTCCGCCCGACGCTTAATAGTGCGTTTATTGAAAGTAGCACAAAAGCGACAGCCCGAGACGTCGTGGTCTGGGCCTAAACAAGGTATACAGAGGGAATGGAAATCCTTATGCGGTATTTGCTTCCCACAAGAAATACAATTGTTAACTTTGTCTGACATCGGTCTGAGGCAAGAAAAGTTTCCCCAACGGGGTACTTAGCTTTAAAGAAGACTTCGGTTTCCAAATTTTCGTAATTTCAGGAGCTGGCCGACCGGCACTTGCGAACTGCTTCTGCTTCGGCACTGCGGCAAAAGACTGAAGAAAATGGCGTCGGCTGTGTCTTATATACCCCTGTCGCACTGACGTCAGGAAAGAAAGCGACAACAACCGACGCCGGACCTGGACTTTGGAATTCGGCCAACCAAGGACCCGCCTGATGGCAGAGAACCCATCTGTTATGACTGCAGCTGTATGCACGATGAACATCCACTTAACCTTTGGAAATAAAACTTCACTGACATGCATTACAGCATGTTTTATTCATTTTTTTTGTTTGTTTTGAATGGTGTGTTTGCCACTACATGCTGCTTGTGTTCGACTGGTTTACTTTATTTGACAAAGGAGTTTTACACATTTACACTGTCACAGTGGGAGAGGTGCTGTATCACATATGTTGTGGTTTTCTGCAACCTTCAGATGTGCAGAACTATTTTCACAAGTTATGGAGGTGTGGAGTTGAAATTTATACACTGTGTGTTTCATTATATTTTTGTTTGTAATATTAGCATGTTTAGCATGCAGATGTTGGTTCACTTACTTTTTGCTATGATTTTTGACAAAATAGTAGACATACCTTACTGTCATAATATTATTTCAATAATATTTATTCAATATATTTCATCTCAAATATATGGTAAGTTAACATACTGTCACAGACACACACACACACACACACACACACACACACACACACACACACACACACACACACATGAATATGGGTATACTAGTCTAAACACCGAAATATCGATCTTGCTGACACTGACACAAAAAAAAAAAATCAAAAAAACAATGCCGGTATTCAACTTGCTTTCTCTTATACATAACCTTGGAGCATGTAACAATAACACAATGTTTTGCAGGGGACAAGCCCCTCTAGCCCCTGCTAATTTTACATTCTAACTCCGATAATGCACAATACTAAGAAAGGGCATATTCCCCAACCCTGATAAAGAAACAATATTGCAGAATTGTCAACCATCTGTTTTGTAGACCTCCTTACGTGTACTTCAGCTGGAAAAATAATCCTAGACAGCAAGCATTTTCATCCTTCAACTAGGTTTTCTTCAGAATACTTTTACAGAATTAGTATCAAAAGGTTACAGCAGATATAAGGTTATGGACATTTAGTAGAAAAGTCGTTTGACAGAGTTGCATTTTATAGAAAAAAAAAATATGTAGAAATCACATTCAGTAGAATCATATTTAGTCACACATATGCAGTGGTTGTATTCTTAGGATGGATTTTGAGAAGTGGTTTACTTAGCTTATTTTTGTAGAATGGGTGCTGCTGTTCCTGATGTTTTCTTCTCTGTGTTTTGTAAATTTAGTGATGTCCTTGTTAGCTTGTAAGGGTTATAGTCTATAAACAGCGCTGCAGGGAACTGTGATTATTGTTTTTGTGGGATATCACTGGTTGTGCGATGTCTAAGTTGAAGTGGCAATGATTCCTCTGTTTTCGAAGATTTTCCCCTTCACAGAGCACATGCAACCTTACTGTTGTTGTACATACATACGGGTCCCTATCAGTTGATAGAGTTTTAAGAAACTCAAAATTCATATGGTTGAGACCATAAGATCGAGTTTTTGAAAACTTGAAGCTTTTGAATGGAGACTGCGGTACAGTGAAGATCGGGAAATCTACCCTTTTCCTCACTGTAGTGCAATCTTGAAGTTGGTATATATAATTTTCAGAAGGTATGGGGATAAAAACATAGATTCTTGTGGGTTTTTTCTGTGTTTTTTTTTTGCTATTCGAGTTTTTGGAAACTCAATCATATGGTCTTGACCATATGAATTTCAAGTTTCTTAAAAAAAAAATATATATATATATATATATATATATATATATATATATAGATATAGATATAGATAAATATAGATTTTATATATATATATATATATATATATATATATATATATATATATATTAAATGTATATAAAAGTTTGGAGAACATGGAGAGCTTTCTTCTCACATTGGGAGATGCTGGGGTTCAAAAATATTTGTAGTGTTACTTCCTGCCTTTATTTGTTTTGGGAATGTGTGCAATTAACTTGTAGTAGATTTAAAGTATTTGATATAGTTTTAGACTAAATGCGATTGCACCAAATGAATTTTCTACCAAGATATCTATCTATATGTGTGTGCATGTGGTGTGTGTTTGTGTGTATGTACAACAGCAGGGCTATCTACCTGTCGGTGTGAACACTGGTTCTAAGTGATCGTCACTGTTAAGGTACACCCTGTCTACACACATGGGGTTGATATATATATTTATATATATATATATATATATATATATATATATATATATATATATATATATATGATTGCATTATGATCAGGCAGCAACTACATTTGTTGATACATAATACATTGACCTTCTTGACTGACTGGTGCATTTTATCTCAGCACAAACCATCGAACTACAAAGTTTGAAAATATAAACCTCATAGTTTACATCTGTGATCAATGCAAAATCTATAAAATAAAAAACATTACCATCCCATACAAGCCCACTAAATAGATTACATGAAATGTCAATGTCTCTACAACTGTTTTATTTGGGAGGCTTCACCTACCACACCCCCTAACTTATATATACTAACTCTACACTCACACATCCACAAAAACTCAATCAATAACATGTATGCTTTGGCTGACAATCTTTGTATTACCAATAGCGTAACACAATTAAATCAAATGTCAATAAAATGTGCAGCAAAATCTGCACTTGACAAAACCACCATTAGACCAATTGATTGTTAACCGTATACACACACAGATATATAAATATATATATATATATATATATATATATATATACATAGATATATATATATAGATATATATATAGATATATATTTATATGGCTCCACTGTATTTTGATGAATGTCCATTTGGTCAATAAATATTAGGGATGGTGTTTTAGTGTTTTACATTGGACATAATGTTAAATGTAACATAACGTTACATTTAACTTTGTCGTCTCACAGCAAGAGGTTCTCTGGTTCAATTCTCGGCTGGGGTGCCTTCTGTGTGGAGTTTACTTGTTCTCCCTGCATTAACGTGGGCTTCCTCTGGGTACTCCAGTTTCCTCCCATATTCTAAAGACATGCATCTGGATAATTTCTGCTCCCTGGACTCTGCTGAAAATAGGCTCTGTCCTGGTCAGACTTTCCCAGTCAACAAATGTTAAAATAAAATAAAATAAAAATAAAATAAGGATAGCTTAATGGTCAAAAAGCTGATGGTATGTTTTGTTGACACGGGCTGGATTTGGGGAGGGTAACAGTGATACTGTTTGTGTGTTTGAGAGTCAGGATTAGGGTCTGGGATAGGTGAGGCAATAGGTATTGTATGTTTGTGTGCAAGTGTATGTACTTTAGGGTTAGGGAAGGGAATGGATGCAGTGTTGTTAGTGTGTGTTTGTGCAAGTTTGTGTGTCTGAGTATGACTTGTGTAGTGGTAACAGGGCTCCCCCTGTCCACCTCAGTAATGGGTGCTAACTCTAGTCCTAATGTTTCCTCTTCACCCAGCCCTAACCATGCACCTTACCTTTACAAAAAAAAAAAACTTCTCATAACAACAAATTTCAGGAGTCACTTCAGCATTTAATGTTTATCCCTTAACACAATGCTGCTCCAGAGCCTGATTTTTCAATGGTATCCCACTTCTGAAAGGATTACTGCTTGATTTTAATGACAAAATACCATTGGTAGAAATACTTGAACAGGAGTGTTGATTGTCCCATTAACCCCTTTGGTCCCCAGACCAACCATATGGGAAGAGTCATTGAAGGATCGGTAAGCAGGCATGACATTTTACCAGGCTAGTGTCATGGTGGATTTTAATGTGAAGGTTGGGACAGGAAATATGTTTCCTTTCTCAATCTTTTGTAGGTCAATATTCAGGGCGTACAATATTTTATGCATTCAGACTTCTTAATGCTGGTATTTTATATTCGACATTAAGTAAGTTTGATCATACAGAAAACCATATATGCATGCATGTATATGCACACACACACACACACACACACACACACTGTAAACTCACTGAAAACTGAAATTAAGGCAGAGGGAATGGAAAAGAATTTGCTGAGCCAAATGTAAAATGTCATGTCTACTTACCGATCCTTCAATGACTCTTCTCATATGGTTGGTCTGGGGACCAAAAGGGTTACTGGGACAATCAGCCCTCCTGCTCAAGTATTTCTACCAATGGTATTTTGTCATTAAAATCAAGCAGTAATCCTTTCAGAAGTGGAATAACATTGAAAAATTAGGCTCTGGAGCAGCATTGTGTCAAGGGATAAAGATTAAATGCTGGAGTGACCCCCTATCACGCTAAACATGTGGGAAGAGGGCTGATGGAGATAAATCAAAGAGGGAATGGGGCCAGGGTTAATCAGACTAGTCAGAGTAATTGGAGGTGGTGTAAAGAAAGGGAGTTGATTACATAAAGAGAAACTGCAATGTGTCTAAAGAGCTATGGCTTATGTGTGACTGCTCTCTAGCTGCCTCAGTACCTTCTCCCACTGGCAAGCACTGTCCTCGTGATTAAGGCACTTCATATCCAATGTTTCATACTGCTCAAACAGTCCAAAATTTCCCAAAGTCAGGTAATCCACATCTGTGTGCCCACATTTGCTTCCCAATTTACAGTTGTGCTACCTGAGTCTAAGGCATGAAGTTTCTATGGGAGGATTAATATCCACAGGACTGCTCACTTGTATATACTATCACTGACTCGCCATCACAAAGACTGATGCATTTAAAAAGCCATCATATAATTATTGATTTTACATTCCCTGCTCAGCAGTTTAAGTATATCATCATTTAGATTTATAGAAACCCACAAATAACATGATAGTTCAGATGCTCTGTACACATGCGCAGGCACACATTGGCACATATACAAGAAAAGACCTGTACATTAGGACACATGCCAGTAGTAGGCAATCAAAAAACTTGAAGCACACAAACTCAAAGGCAACTCATCTCCTTCATTCATTTCTACATTTCATTTGGGATTCCAAAGGGCAAATGCATATTTTGTGGTGAATCAATAGCCAAGACTCTGCTCCCAAACCTTATTTTCCATGTGAGTGCATTGACTTTGAGGTGGTTATTATTTGGCTGTGTTTTTTTAACTAATCAAGAACTCCCACTTACTACCCTTTTGTAGGCTTGTGCTAGAACTCCAAATCTACTAATGGTCATACAGAACTGAGTTTCAGCAAAAAAAAAAAAAAAAAACATTGTTAGCTGCCCCATGTCAATAGTTTGAACTGTTATTTTTAAACTAAATACACAATAAGGGACTATGCTAATTGCTCCCATACTACTGAAGCCAAAGTGGTTGGGTAGCTTTGGGAAGCACTGAGCTCCTAGAGTAACTTGAAGCACTAGGTATAGTGTGCCCTAAGCAATGAGAGGATGCTTGACAAGGATGGTTGGAGGACTGAGGCAGATGAAAAGAAGTCACAGATAAACCACATGCCTTTTATGTACAACTTGGGCATCTCACAGTTACTTTTTCAGTAGTCAACCCCTTTTCTACTCATCATCTGTAATTACTCTGACAAGTTTTATTAACCTGGCCAAACTCCCTCCTCAGTTTATCTGCACCACCTTATCCCTATCTGTTTAGGATGATGATGAATCATTCCATCACCGGGTTCCTATTAGATGACCGAAGACACATTCTATTGAATGCATTTTGGTCAAACTTAAAACAATGAAAAATAGCTAAGTGGCTTTTAAGTGAATTCTTTCCCAGGGAAAGAATTTGCTTGGCCGCTTCCATTACTTTGCCATTTTCGGCACTGTAGTGCAATCTTGGATTTGATATATTTAAGTGGGGGTGAAGCCCTCCCACTTTATGTATTCTTTAAATTTTTTTCTTTTTCTTTTTTTTTTTTTGGAACAGCGATTTCTTTTCCCTTGGGAAAAAAATCGCTGTTCTAAGCTTTCGAGATTGTAAGCTTTCGCTTACATGGGGTCAATTATTCATCGTTCACTTTTTTAAGCGTTCAATGATATAATATAGACCCCCACCACCTACTGTTTATAACATAATGTATGGCTGCCTTGTATTTTGTCGAGTGGATAGTTTGTTGATGGGTAGATGAGGTTTCATTATTTGTCAACAGCACATTTCATCCAGTTGTGTTACAGTCACTAATATTTAATTTTCAGTTTGTGAATTACTTTTAGTCACAGCGGTGTAACTATGGAGTTAGTATAAACAAGTAAAGGACTGGGAGGGCAAAGTCCATATTTGGGGATCCATAGAATGAAGCCCCACGACAATAACCAGTGTGTGTTTTTTGTTTTGTGGAGAATTACAAACTGGAAATGAATGATCAGAAATGTATAAATGCAAGAGGCTTAGATTTACTTTAGCAATTAATTTTGTTCCAATAAAATGAGTAGTAGACTAATATGAGATCAGATGACTCAGGACCAGTCATATACAGACATAATTATACATACGACTACTGTAAAAATGAGTGAGGTGCAAATGATTTCAGGGAAGGAGAAGGGAAGTGAAAATATGAGTATGTTAAACAATGTCAGAATTCCTGTAAAATACTATGAAGTTATGTGGTCAGCTATATATGAAAAGCAATTCAGGAAATAGCTATCTCATGAGGATACCTTTAAAGCTGGGGTCTAACAATTGTCTGTTTTAGAACCTCCTCTGTTCACACCATGTATTAATAACCTGCCCTTTGATCTGTCCTTGGTAAAACAAATATTATACACTAATGGTACTGTCATTCTGAGGTCAACTTCCCCTATTAATACACTGATAACTGCAAAAAAAAAAAATACTTGTCCACGTTTAAAACTGATGTCTTAGTAATAAACGAAAATGTAATCTGAAGAAATCCACAAAAAATATTCTGTACTTCCCATAAAATGTCCTGCTATTTAAATTCTTGAACAATGGCTGGACTAAACAAATGCTTGGTGTATTAATCATGGGCTTTTTTCAACACCAAGAAATGCAGCATATTTTCCATTGGCAAATGTAGCATCACTGCTGCTTACCATATGGATAACATACCCTTAAATTTGACAGAGTCATCAAGGATTAGGGTATGTAAGTTGATCATGAACCTTTGAATCTGTGACCCTATGAGCCCTGCTTTGACCACCACATCTCTGTGGTGGTTAGAGGTGGTTAGATAATCCTTTTGCCTTACTCAGTTTATACTTCATGGTATATCCTCAAGATCCAAAGAAGCTATAGTCCAACTTTACTCATAGGATTACCACCTGTCTCTCTTTGTGAGGGACAGTCCCACTTTGGGCAGTTGTGTCCTGCGAAAAAGCTAAAAAATGGCAAATGTCCTGAGATTTTAAGACAAAATATATTTAAGTTTTCTTTAATAGTTGCATAAAACAGTTATTTTGTATCTGAAACACATAAATATTGCTTGAAATAGCATAATCAACTCAAATACTACAAAAATAAGCTTTTATTCTGGCAAAAAAAGTGAAGTTCTGTCCCTTGCACCGGCCGTGGGTATGTTTTGTCCTGCAAAATCTCACGTTTCTACTAAAAAAATGTCCCACTTTGGGCATGTGAAAAGGTGGCAACCCAACTTTATTCATCCCTTAATAACCCCATCACTGAATATAATGCACCCTTTCACATGTACCTTGTCAAGCGCCTAAACCACGTTGAATGTATTCAACTTTTCTTTACCAAAAAGATCACAGATTTACATACCCTTTGCTATTCTGATAGACTAGAAGCTCTGTCCCTCTACTCAGTGTCATACACACTCGAATATCCTAGCATTCTTTGACCTCCTTCAGCTAAACAGAACGCATGATAAACCAAACAACCCTTCTAGACACCTAAACATACACTAACACATCAACAACACCAGATGGTATGAAAGACACCTAACCCAGTATATCTACTGTATCTGGAACAGGCTGCCCTAAATTATCAAGCATAGTAACAATAATACCAAGTTGTTAACCGGACAGGCCTACTGGAAAACAGACCCATTTCAGGGGTGACCCAGAAGCAATATCTGGTTACCTGACTTGCTCAGGGTCACACAGCAGGCAAATGGGGGCTAAGGGAATCAAACCGTGTGCCACAGCAACTACAGTTCACAACTTTAATGCTCTGTGCCACTAGAAAGTACTTCCCTGGCAACTTTTAAAACCAGTCAGGATAACTTGATGGGTAATCACAAGTTTTCCCTAGGGATATGTGAAGAAAGTATATTTAATAGGGTACTATGTTAAGTCTCCCAGTACTGGGTGATGTGACTTAGCATCTTGATGGACTCCTTTAGCCACAAGATTAGTAAGAAGTATTATTGACACTTACAGTACTACACTTGAGGAAATGGATCGCCAGAGGATACTTTGAGGTGTGTAGTTAAATCCATCACTTTTATTTAACTTACATATTGACTTGATTGTTGGCAAGGTCTTGACTCAGTTAAAATTTGCTTAAATATTACCCAATCTATAATAACCACACAGAATATTATATTCATAAAGTAGCAGAAAATATTATTAAGAACTAAGCCTACACGGGAATCGTGAAAGGAGATTCTGCTGATAGGGATGACTGCAGTTAGGGATACAGACAATAGGCAAGACGGGATAGAAAACTGGCAAAAGAACTAGGTATTGGGAGGAAATAATTAGAGAGGGAAATGTAATAGAATGGGAAAAGGCCAAGAATTTATCTGGACTGCAGGCAAGAGATTACTTTCCCTGTCAAGAATTGATATCAGAGTGCATAAGCAAAAGATCAGCACTGGTAGAGTTTTAGTAGAATCTAGAACAGAAGCTGCTGTTATAAAGGAATAATTAGTACAGCATATAAAATATTGCATGATAACTATAAGAATCAATCAGAAGAGGTTAGAAAGGATTAGGAAGAGAGACTGGATAAGCAATTCACAAAGAAACAATGAGGGGATATATGTATGTCTCCCAAATATACAACTTAGTCTCGAATTTTTAGGATCTTTGTTTGGAAGTGTTTACACTGATATTTTTATACCCCAAGTAAACTCCAAAGATTTTTCCTCAGGTAGACAGCAAATACTGGAGGCGTGATAGGGAAGAAAGAGGTAATTGGAAACATATTTTCTGGGAGTGTAATGAGTTGGAAGACTTCTAAAGATTCCCTGCAGACTACTCTGTCAGAGATAATGGGGGATCAAATTGGTGTAACTAAGGATATGGTTTTTTGAGATATCATACACAATTGGAATTGCCTAAACATAGTAAGGCCTTGCTGAGTCTAGCTATGGTGGCTGCCAAAAAAGCAATTACTAGAAAATGGAAATAAAAGTCTAGAGACCTGGGCACACAGGTTGACAGCAACCTTACCTTTAACCATCATGTCTCCACAGTAGTAAGAAGGGCATTCTATATTGCTCATCTCATAATTAAGGACATTGCCTCCAGAAAAAAAAAGTTATACCTCCCTGTACTCTTCCCTCATCAGGTCAATAATTGAGTACAATGCCTCTTTTGGTATGTACCTTTCCAAGTACCTGCAGCAATTGGAGAGATCACAAAGGTTCCTCACAAGGAAAATTCAAGGTCTTCAGCATATTTTCTATGAGAACTATCTGAAATCACTGTCACTTTATTCTGTTTCATACAGACTGTTCAGAGGTGATCTCTGCCTTGCATATAAGGCAATCATTGATCCTACTTTATTGGAAATGCTGCATATCCATACGTCAAACAGTACATGGGTTATGTACTGTAATGGCCTTAACCTGGTATGCAACATTAATAGACCCTGCTGGAGGGACAGCTTGGTCTCCCAGAGGTTAACACACCTTTGAAACAGATTCCTGCTTTATGTCAAGCAGAGCACCTCATTGGTCCTCTTCAAAAGCAATATGGATGACTACATGGGTAACCATAAGTTCACCCCAGGGGTTCCACATGTGTCCTTGGAGAGGGGTGATAGGTGTTGATCATTGAAATAAGGATAAACCTTGGCTAGGCTTGTAAGGGCCCTAGGGTCATTAGCCTAGTAACCTCCTATGATCCCACACTAACTGTACTAGAAGTAGTGAATATAGTAACAGAGACTAAACAGCTGCAAATGAGATCTTTAGAAAAGGGTAGGAGCAAATTACATAAAAGAAATGGTAATTGTGGGAACAATACAGGCTGAGGAGGAATGAGGTTTAAAAGAACCCAGGATATGAATGAGCTATGTAATGTCTGACTGACAATGACTGGATAGATTATAAGTGACGTATAATGTCTGCAACAAAAATGATGTCAATATGGTTTGTTTTCATTTTTATAAATGTATGACTGCTTATGTCATACGTGATAATTTAATAAAAATGTTTCTTGTTTAAAACAATTATTATCTACTCTACTTAGATATATTTGGCTGATCATAGGTTTGAATTTCTTGTATCTAAGTTTAAGTATTGTTTCCCTGTTCTTCTCCTGAACCCATCCAACAACACATCTCTATTACAGACAGCTTATAACAGATCTACGGATTTATCTCATCAGCTCATAAAAAAACAAAAATGTTTTTAGTGATGTATTTTCATGGTAGTACTTCAACCTCTTCAACCATTAGGACTTAAAACTGCAGAACTCAGTCAGCTTAACATGGAGAATAAACTTTCAGTGACTAACTCTTCCCATAACCATATTGCCCTGCATACCTTCTTCTTCTCCAGAGGTGAACTAAACCACTGAAGAACAGGACAGAATCATAAAGACAAGAAACCAAGATACAACCAAATTAACACACCCTCTTCTGTAGACCCCTATAAGACAGGCAGGTGAGTGAGAATGATGAAGAGGAAGAACTGTGACCCAGCAGATCTATTGTTATAATATATTACTTTCATCTTTCTCATGGGAGGTTCATCCTCTCCAACAGGACAGTATCCCTAGCTTGTCTTTCCAAGTAGA
The DNA here is from genome assembly GCF_019279795.1 of Protopterus annectens. NCBI lineage: Eukaryota > Metazoa > Chordata > Ceratodontiformes > Protopteridae > Protopterus > Protopterus annectens. The sequence continues at coordinate 1,249,571,696 of NC_056745.1, forward strand.
ATCATGAAAGAATTAGAAGTTATGTACTCACCATAACATTCCATCTGAGTAGGTGACTTCATTTGGATGCAACCTGTGGGTATCGGATCCGACTTCGGATCCGAGCCGGCATTTCAAAAGCTTAGGATCCGAGCTCCTAGCTCCTCCCTCTACCCATAATCCCCTGCCAAGCCCTAAATGACCTCAGATTGAGTTTGCCTAGTGAATACTAGTATAAAAATACCTGGACACAGGAAAAAACTCTTACTCTAAATAGGTCAGGGGGATGGAGGGGGGGATGGTTGCATCCAAATGAAGTCACCTACTCAGATGGAACGTTATGGTGAGTACATAACTTCTAAATCTGAAGTAGGCAGACTTCATTTGTCTGCAACCTGTGGGACAGAGTCCCCAGCTACCTAAATCTTGGGCGGCCGTCATGGAAGGATGTTCCGGAGAACCGCAGAGCCAAAGGATGCTCTCCCCCTGGAAACAACATCCACCTTATAATGAGAAATGAAGGTATGAGACGAGGCCCAAGTGGCTGCTGCACAGATATCATCCAATGACACTCGGGACTTAAAAGCGGCTGAAGTGGAAATTGCCCTAGTAGAGTGAGCTGTAATCCTCTGAGGAGCAGGCCTACCTGAAGTGTCATAAGCCTGCAAAATACAATTAGCAATCCATCTCGACAGTGTGACTTTGGAGACTGCTTTACCCATAGCAAATTTAGCAAAGGAGACGAACAGTTGATCTGATTGTCTGTGACCAGCCGTTCTGTGAATGTAGAAGTGCAATTGTCTGTGAACATCTAAAGAATGCAGCTTATATTCTCCTTTGTTTTTATAGTTGGGGAAAAAAACAGGCAAGTTGATTGATTGGTTAATATTAGATTCCGAAGAAACTTTTGGAAGAAAAGAAGGATTGGTCCTGAGGAAAACCCTATCGGGAAAAAAGGAGAGGTAAGGCAGTTTGACGCAAAGAGCCTGGAGTTCCGACACTCTTCTGGCTGAGGTGATGGCTACCAAGAAGGCAGTCTTCCAGGAAAGGTACTTTAGATCTACAGAAGCTGCAGGCTCAAAGGGAGGAGCAGTAAGGGCCTGCAGGACTAAAGATAGGTCCCAAGGTGGCACAGTTTCTTTGACCGGGGGCCTCAACAGAAAAACTCCTTTAAGAAAGGTCTTGCAAAGTTTTGCAGTCATGAGGGGAGCTGACTCATGACCCACATGATAATGGGAAATCGCTGCCATTTGCACCTTTACCATGGAAGAACTGGCCCCCTGATGAAAGAGGTCTGTTAAGAAGTCCAGTACCGCAGACATTGGTGCAGAAAAAGGATCAATATTGTTCTGAGTCGCCCAAATAGAAAACCTTTTCCATTTGCTCCGGTAAACCTTCCTAGTGGAAGGTTTATGAGCGGACACTAAAATGGCCTTGACTGGTGACGAGATACCGGGAGTCCTAATCAAGGATGGAACTGGAGCAGCCAGGCTGTCAATCTCAAGGTGTGTAGATTCGGAATCAGGAGCCCTTGAGGATGGGAAATGAGATCCAGGATCGGATCTAGAATCCAGGGCGGATTCACTTTGTGAGACCATACATAAGGGAACCAAGGCTGACGAGGCCAGAACGGGGCAATGAGAATCATTCTGCTCCCCAAACTGTTGGCTTTCTGCAACAGCCTCTGCATTAGAGGTAGTGGAGGATAAGCATAAAGGAGACCGGGAGGCCAAGCATGCACCAGTGCATCTCTCGGGGATTCCCCAGGTGGGGGAAGCAGAGTGAAGAAACTGTCGCATTTGGCGTTTGAGTGAGAAGCAAAAAGATCGCAACAGGGTTGCCCCCAGACGGCAAAAATCTTCTTCGCTACCAGAGGATTGAGAGACCATTCGTGAGGAGAAAGAATGGTGCGACTGAGCTTGTCCGCAAGGATGTTGGACCTTCCAGGAATGTGCGTTGCTACAAGAAAGCGTTTGGTGGAGATTGCCCATTCCCAGACTCTCATGGCCTCTCGACAAAGGGGATAGGACCTGGTTCCCCCCTGCTTGTTGATGTACCAGACTACCGACATGTTGTCTGTCTGGATCGCAATAGTCCCTGCAGGGAGAAGGCTGTGAAGTGCTTGCAACGCTAAGAGCACCGCCCTCATCTCCAGGACATTTATATGCAACGAGGTCTCTGAATTGTTCCACGTGCCTTGGACAATCTTGCCCGCAGAATGCCCCCCCCCACCCGAGGTGAGAAGCGTCCGTGGTCACCGTGGCTAGGGGGAATGCTGCACAAAAGGGTCTCCCTGCTACGAGCTCCGGTGACTGGAGCCACCAAAACAGGGAGTCCCTGCATGCCTTGCTGATAGCTATCGGGCTGTTGAGAGAAGAGTGTTGCGGAGACCACTGGACCTGTAGGGTCCACTGAAGAACCTGCATGTGTAAGCGAGCATGGAGAAGAAGTGGAATAGCTGCTGCCATTGAACCCAGGGCCCTCAGGACCGAAGCCGCCATCGGAAACAGTTGCAGGACTGCTGTGACATGACACTTTAGGCTGAACAGACCGATCTGGAGTGAGGAAGGCCCGCATTGATCTTGTGTCCAACCTTCCTCCTATGAAATCTATAAGCTGTGTGGGATGCAGTAAAGATTTTTCCATGTTTATGGTGATGCCCAGCCTTGGAGCTATAACGAGGAAATAGTCTCTGGCTGAGCAAAGTAGATGCCTTGATGATGCCGTGAGGAGCCAGTCGTCCAGGTACGGAAAGACCTGTATTCCCTGGAGTCTCAGGTGGGCCGCTACCACTGCTAGTACCTTGGTGAACACCCTGGGGGCAGAGGTGAGACCAAAGGGAAGGACCCTGAACTGGTAGTGGCTGGCTCCCAGCCGGAAGCGAAGGAACCTCCTGGACCGTCTGTCCATCCAAATGTGGTAGTACGCGTCCTTGAGGTCGATAGAGCACATCCAATCGTTCTCCCGCAAAAGGGGGAGTATAGATTGTAGAGTGACCATCCGGAATTTTTGCTTGGTTACAGACAGGTTCAGCAGGGAAAGGTCTAAGATCGGTCTTAAGTTCCCCGTTTTCTTTGGCACCAAGAAGAACCTGGAGTAAAACCCTGATCCGGTCTGATCTCGGGGGACACGCTGGATAGCTCTTTTTTCTAACAGCTGCTTGATTTCGACAGCTGCCACCTCCCTTTGGTCGGGTGGTACATCGGGGAGGCTTCGGGATCTGGGGATTTTGCTCAGGGGAATGGCATAACCTCTGGATATCACACGAAGCACCCAACGGTCTGACGTGATTGACTCCCAAGATGTCAGGTGCCTCGAAAAATGCCCCCCGACTGCCTCCAGAAATGGACAGCCGGGCAACCCTTCAGGGCTGTTGCGTGGGTCTGTCAGAGAAAGGTTCTCTGGACCCAAAGTTCCTAGGAGCTCCTCTGCCTCTAGGACGGTGACCTCCCTGTCCTCCTCTGCCACGGAAGGACTGGTTGTCCGGAGCAGGTTGGGACTGCTGCGACTTCCGGAACCACATCTTCTTCTGTCCCTTTTGGTTCTTCGAGAAGGACCTCTGGGGAGCTGAGAAGCGGACTCCGACGGCAGACAGTGTCTTCCCGTCCTTCTCGCTCTAGACTAAAGTTTCGCAAACAGTTTTGCCAAACAGGGCAGAACCATCAAAGGGGGCATTCGCGAAGGTTGCTTTGAAGGGCTCTGCAAAATCACAGTGGCGGAGCCAGGCCTGATGCCTCATGACAAGGCCCGCTCCACTAGCTCTAGCAGCTCCCTCAGTTGCGTGAGAAAGTAGCCGCATAGAAGTATTAGAAACTGATCTGAGAGTGGCCATATGGGTGGAGTACACGTGCTTGTCCTCTGCCGACATGGACTCTGGGGGAGATGCCGCGTACTCTTTAATCAGGTCCCGCTGCATCCTGATGACATGTGCTATGTAGTTCAGCGCTCTCAAAGAGAAGGTTGCTGAACTAAAAACTTGCTTCCCAATGAGATCCATCGAGCGGGACTCTTTGCTCGGAGGATGCATAGAGGGACTTTCCTGGGCTAATTCCCTCTTTGTGGCTGCGGCCATCATCATAGCATCTACCGGGGGGCCCTTGCTCCAATGAGTGCGGTCCACTGGTGGGCTCAGGATTCGATCCAGATGCTTGGGGACAGGCTCAACGGTGTCCGGTTCCTTCCATGCTCTGGTGGAAATAAGGTCCACCAGAGGATCGGCAGGAGGGGACACCCAAGAGGTAGATGGGCCCGCCTCGAATGCCTCCAAGAACACAAATTCATCTGAGGAGGCCTTGGGGGCAGACCACCCCCCCCTGATTCTAAGCATCTCCATAATGTCTCCAAAGGAGACGTCCTCCGGGGGTGACCTTGGGGAGCCCTCCCCTTCATCCAAGTCTGTGTCTTTGGTAATGGACTCAGAGGAGTCCACGTGTCTCCTTTTACACTTACGCTTCCGAGGCACTTCCTCGGGGGGAGTGTCCGAGGAGTCCTCTTCAGCAGCCAGATGTTCCAAAGGAACTACTTGGGACATCAAGGCGGGCTGTCCCTGGGACCAGCTGATGGGAGCCTGGCCCAGCTGCAAGGGAGTGCGGGGTGGAGCCGCAGCAGGGACCGGGGGTCCGGAAGTCCTCAACAGTGCCCTTTCCACTACGTCGAAAGCCGAGGGAGAGCCGGCCTCTCTAAGCCCCGAGAGCCAACCCCCACTCGGATCCAACGCACGGATCAGAGCCGGATCTGAGAGACCGATGCACTCCGACCTAGATGGAGTCGAAGACACACCAGCTCCCTCGGATCCGAGGCTCAGCCCTCGGCTCCGAGAGGTCGGGTCCGAAGTACCCGAAGCACTCAAGGGATGGATCGGATCCGAGGTGCTCCGACCAATCGGATCCAAACCACCCCTGGATCCAACTCTGCCCGGCTCCGACAGCTCCGAACCCGGGAGACGGGTCGGAGAAGGAGCCAAGGGGGCAAAAAATGGGGGCGAAGCCCCTCCTGGTTGGGGGGGGCTAAAAGCACTCCCATTTGCATCTGGGCCTGGATGAAACGCCTCATCATCCGGTCCATGTCTGCTTCTGACATTGAAAAAGTGGATCTAGATGAGGCCACCGAAGCGGACCTAGAGAACCGCCTCGGGGACCTCACTGAAGGGCTAGTCTCCTCCTCCTCCTTGGATCCGGGAGAGAACCGAGGGGAATGGAGCCGAGGAGGAGGAGATCTAGAAGACACAGGAGAGGCCCGCTTAGACGGAGGTGTCGAGCTTGAGGTCTCGGCCCGCCGTTTGTGGTGCCTCTTCTTATGTCTCTCCTTCTGTCTCTCCTTCTCTCTAATGGTCTCCCTATCCTCCGGCTTCTTGGAGGGAGGTTGAGTCCCTGTCGGGGAAAGGGAGACCGTAGCACCCGTAGTAGGTTGCTGGCTAACAGGGGCAGAGGCCAAAGCAGCATCTGGAGGGAGAAGTCCCGCCAGTACTAATTTCGACCTCCACTCCCTTAAAGCTCGGGGGTTGAACCCTGCGCATATGGTACAACCAGATGACAGGTGTTCAACCCCAAGATGACGAGTGTGGCCATCAGCTGGGGACAGCTTGTGGCCACACTCGGTACATTTTGAGAAAACTGCCTTAGGGGCTTCTGCCATGGTACACCCTATAGGCCTAACACACACAAAACAGAAAAACTCACACAAAACTACGCAAAACCCATGAAAAGTATTTAAGGTAAAGAGAGGAAAGCCTAAAACACACACACAACTAGAAAAAGGAGTAAAACTCTAAAGTTTTCCTGTCAAAACTTATCTGAACAATTTGCTGCCAGGAGCTCGAAGAATCCGTTGCTACTTGAAACGCGGCAAACAAAATCTGAGGTCAGTTAGGGCTTGGCAGGGGATTATGGGTAGAGGGAGGAGCTAGGAGCTCGGATCCTAAGCTTTTGAAATGCCGGCTCGGATCCGAAGTCAGATCCGATACCCACACGTTGCAGACAAATGAAGTCTGCCTACTTCAGATCCCATTATTTACCCAAAGCCCCAGAGGAAACCTGGCCCTCCAGATCACATCCAACTTCTACTGCCTTGTGAAGCAATTCAGAGAAGCCAATGTCACAGCCACACAAATGTAGTCCAGAAAAGTGTTTCTAAAGAATGCCTGTGATATAGCCATTGCACTGGTAAAATGTGCAATATGTGGGTTTGGTAAACATCTGTTACATTTATGATAGCAAAATTTAAAGCACTCTGAACACCATGTAACCAGTAATGATTTGGACATTTTGATAGCCAGTCTCCTAGGGATATGGAAAATAAAGCAACTAGGGATTTCTCCCAATTGCTTTTGTTCAAATAGCCTATGCTTATACATACAGTGCAGCAAGTGCTCTCTTGGGTTTACAAAAAAAAATTGAAAGGTTGATGGCTTGGTTAAGGTTTTATTCTTTGGTTATATTACATGTGAAGGTTGGGATAACTCACATAGCTATTCTATCTTTGTGGAAGATCAGATACAGAGGTTTTACACACAGGGCATGAAGCCCTAAGATTCCTGCCACTGAAGTAATGGGTACGATAAAAAGAGTTTCCAAAGAAAGGAATTTCATCTCTGCCTTGGAAGCTGATTTGAGGGGAGGGAGATTTAGCCTCAAGAGTACAAAATACAAAACCTAGGGTGGCATTAGCTTTCTGAACGGAGGACAGCATATCTTTAAGGAAAGGCTTACATGCTTTCAAAGAAGCCAGAGAAAAATAATGAAAGCCCTGATGAAATACTGAAATGGCATCCATAAGAACCTTTTTTTGAAGAATAACAATGTGTATTGAACACCTGAGACAGCAATGGTAGCCAGAAAAAAAAAAAGGGGGATCGCCCCTCTGCAGTGGACCAGACAGAAAAATAATTCCATTTACTCTTACATATTTTTGTAGAATTGAGCTTCTGGATAAAAAAGAGGATTTGGACAACACTGGGATGATGATCAGTATCCCTGTCCATCAAAGGGAAAGGAACAAACATGCAGTCAAGTCTTGCAGTCATGGATTTCCCTATGACGATTGCTAGATGGGGGAACCACAATTGCTGTGAAGGGTCTCAACATGAGGGGTGCCTCCAGAGATAAGGCCAAGACAAAGGGGGTCAACACTTTGTCATAACCAAAAGGAAGACCGACAAAAGTTCCATAGACTTAGTCTCTTTTGCTTTCAGTAAGAATCTGGAAATCAGTGGAAACAGGGGAAAGGGGTGGGTGAGACCTGGAAGTCACAACAGGAACACACCATCCCTGGGTTGCTTCCCCATAGAACAAATTAGATAAAAAATAAATCAATGGACCTTATGTTTGTTAGGGATACAAACAGATCCCAGCACAGTCTTCCTCATCAGTGGTAAAGTTTCCACATCACTGATCAGCTAAGGGACCAGTTATTGGGCATCAGCACACAATGGCAGATCATATCCTTGGGGGAGGGGAGTTGGCTTCTCCAGGAATATAGGTGTTTTCAGGAAGTGACCAAAAGACATGGCCTGTCCAGTGTCCTCATTTCTTCCTAACATAAGAGATATTAAAGGGTCTCTTTTTCTCTGCTTGATGATGTATCACACTATAGCCATATTACTATAGTGTATACCAACTGTACTTCAAGGAAGGTAGTCATGCATGCCTGCAGTGTGAGGAGTACTGCCATCATCTTGAGAACAATGACTTGTGAATTGGTTTCAAGCTGAGTCCAGGAACCTTCAGCTGTTCACCTTTGACAATGCTCTCCAATCCTACAGCTGAGGCGTCCAATGTGACTGTCATTATGGGGAAAAAAACATGATGGATGCTCAGAGTAAGGGTGTAAGTAAGAAGCTACCACACAAGACATCACTGACAAAATTCAAAGATGAAATTTTCACATCATATCTAAGCATTGACTCCATTGTGTGTTTGGGGTCCAATGGAGAACTAGACAGACAGTGGCTACGATGAGCCCCAGTATTTTTACACATATGGCCACTGACACAGAAGAGATATGGAAAAACTAAACCACCCTATGCTGAGGCAGTAGGTTCCTTTCTAAGAGGAGAATGGCCAAGCAGAGCAGAATGTCCAGTAATCATCACCTTAAAGTGAGGTTTGCAAAGCTGCATTACAGACTTTGCAGAATTCAACATTATTCTTAAGAAATGCAAGAGATGGAAAAGAAAATCCTATGCAGAAAATCTTGTCTGGTGTCAGCACAACTAGGAGCCAGTTATCTAAGTATGGACAGACCTTAACGCCATATAGCTCAAGTTCACTACAGCCATAGTCATACATTTTGTAGATATCTTACAAGCTGAATTAAGTCTGAATGGAAGAGCCCAAAACTGAAAATAAGTGTGACTAAGCTTCAAACATAGGAAACTCCATGACTTTTTGAAAAAATCTTCTGCAGGTAGGTATTTTGATGGTCCAAACATCACATTATATCTCCTTTGACAAACAAGAAAGAAATTACTACACTATAAACATTTTGAACTTTTCCTTTGACATAAATTTGAGTCTACTGATATCCATTCAGTATTTGCTTGAGTTCCTGATTCTTTTTCAGTACTAAAATGAATAAGGACTAGTAAGTGGATCCTTCCTTGTCTGGTGGGGCTTCCTGGGTGGTTCTTTTCTGAAGGAGGTTCAAAACGTCTAACTTTGCTGCCCTAATTCGGGCATGGTGTAACATATAGAAGGGATAGGGAGTGCAGCGGGAGTAGGGAGAGGAAGGAGATTTTGTAGCCTTTGTATATTTGACAGTCTGTATCAACATGACTAATGAGATGGCCATCCACACTAACAGACAATGGGACAAATGACCCTCAACTGCCTCCAGAGTACAGCAGTCTGACAATGCTTCAGGAATTCTGCTGAGGCTGTCTCACAAACTATGAACCATAACATCCTTTAGTTAGAAAGAGAATATTTAGCTCTCAGTGGGTGTCCAGGCTGATTTTTTTTTCCAGACTGTTGAACCTCCTGTTGCTGTTACCCATGTCTAACATAACTGATTTAGAATCCTCCATTTGGAAGTCTCAGACTTGACACCAACATTTGTCAAGGTCTTGAATTCATCTTTCTATTCTCTAGCTTGTACTTAACTTGAAAACCCAAAAGGTTGGTGCTTTTAAGATTAGCATTAAGGACGGATGCCTTAAAATTATCACCAAAATCTAAGAGATAAAGTTAGGTATGACAGTGTACTGTAGCTCTCATGCCTGTCTCCTTCAATGTTTTGTGCATCAATTGCATGGAGAGATTTGAAATCATAAGCAGGGTAGCTGTTTGAGTGGAAAGATTGGTTCTGAACTATTAGACAATATCTTCAGAAGTTTAGACACCTAGTCTACAGTATCACACTGTTACCTTAGCATCTGAAATATGTAGCTTAAGGCCCAGGGCCCTTAAGGGAAAAGCTGGAGACATGTAGACTCATTTCCTAAAGTGGTCTAGTGTCTTATCCTCTTTCTCTGGAGGACAGACAACTGAGCTCTAGGGTTGTGGGAGCCTTTTTTAGGGCCTATACTTTAGCAAAAGACTGTAACAAGGTTCTGCACCCATTAACTCAAATCTGGGATGCTGGAGAATCCTGTCTGGTCTCGTAGGTGTGGATGCAATGCTATCAGAATTTTTTTATGCTTCTCTAGTGACAACAGCTACTATCTTGTCCAAAGCAGGAGCCACTTGGAAGATAAGCAAAGTAACAAAAGACTTCCTGCAGTACTTTCGCATTGGTAAGAGAGGTAGCACTGGCCATCTTCTCTTACCCTGCATCATGCGGTCATCTTGTGGGAAGCTGAGAAATCTGTCTCATGTTTGTTATCTTTTGAACTGGGAATTCTAGGGAGGAGTCAATGTACTTCCCCTTGCACAACCTCTTCTTACCATTTCCCCATTGGGAACACACGCTGGGAGGGACAAAGAAGAGACAAGAGTGTTGGAGAGGATAGGCCAAGGAGGATGACAGTGAGCAACCCATGCTGGCTTGTCTATCCTGGCAAGAAGAAGCCAGCTCTGGCTCACCACTTTGGTGACACCTACCAGGAGCACTGGGTGATGTATTCATGGAGCATGAGCCTAGTAAGTTCATATTTCTATAAGCAGTGTTGGTGTGCATTTTAATGGTCTATAACCCTTTAGTCAGAAGAAAAGTTTAGGAAAAGGGCAATTTATAAGGGTGTCCAGAATGATGTCCATGGATGACACCTTTGCAAATGAGTGGGAAAAACTGAAAGACATATTTTGTGTTAAAGGTTACCTTGAAAAACATGTCAGTGACATTAATACGGAAATGACTCAAAATACAGCTACTAAATATTTACCTCTTTTGGGTACTAAACCCAACAATAAACATGTCACTATGAACATTTTCCTCAGGTAGACAGCAAATGTTGGAGGCGTGACAGGGAAGAAAGATGTACTTGGGAACATATTTTCTGGGATGTCATCGGTTGGCGGACTTTAAGGATTCCCTGCAGGATGCACTATTGGAGATGCTGGGCGAACAAATTGGTGTGATGAGAGAGATGATTTTTCTGAGCTATGATACAGAATCGGAATTGCCTAGACATGGTAAGACCTTGCAGTGTCTAATTATGGTGGCTGTGAAAAAAGCAACTACTAGAAAATGGAAATCAAAATCTAAACCAATTATATTAGAAGTAGTGAATAGTGTAGCAGAGATAAAACAAATGGAACTGAGATCTTTAGAAAAGGGTAGGAGCAAACTACATCGGAAAAAATGGAAATTGTGAGAACAATACATACAGGAGATGAATGAGGTTTAAAAGAAGAAAGGACTTAAATGTAATGTTTGAAAAGGATTGGGTAGAATATAAGTGATGTATAATGTTTTCAACTGGAAGTGTGTCAGTATGGTTTGTGATGTAAAATGCTTGCAGCTAGGATTATGTTGGTGTGGTTTGTTTTCATTTATATAACTGTATGATTGCTATGTCGTAAGTGATGGTTTAATTAAGTTGTTTCTTGTTTAAATAAGAGGGCAGGAATTGAATAATTTATGTAATGTTGCTTAGGTTATATGAGATACAGTAAAATATGTGAAGTATAATGTTTGTTAATGTTAATTTGTTAAACCAGTTTGATTACTTTTGTATAAATGTAAATTTACCTATGTCGCACATGATAATTCAGTAAAGGTGATAAAAAAAAAAATAACATAAATAAGAATTTCAAGAGAGCTCCAGTCACCTCCAAATCTAGAGATGTTATACACGTAGTGAAAAAAAAATTGGAAGATATTTAAGGCCAGTGAGCATATTTCAAAAACTGGTGGGGAGGTCTCACATTTTGTTTTAAGATAGCAATGGACATTAAAGGGCTGTTAGAAGGTAATAAAGAGCAGGTAGTTAGTGGGCAAAATAGAGCAACCACAAAGTGTAGTAGCTGCTGACAATGTCTTTTTATATTTTTAAAGGAGACTATCATTCTGGGAAACATTTTTAAATGAAGTATTATATTAAAATGATGGAATTGCAAGGGAATTCAGGTTGTATATGTTGCTGTGTTTTGTGCCCCAGCTTTTATATCGGTAAGACAGAGGCAGCATTAAGAAGTAGAATATATGAATATTCTTAAAGGATATGAAAATAATGCTCTATAAACATAGCCAGCCTTTGGCATAGGCCAACTAGATGGCCGCCTAGGGTGTCAGTCTAGCAGGGTTGCTTTTCCAGTATTTATTTAGTATAGGTAGACCAGGATGGGGGCACCGGGTAATGTGGTGGGGGGTGCCATGGAGCCCTTTTGCCTAGGGCAACCAGTTGACATAGGGCCGCTCCTCTCTATAAAAGTACTCATTAAAATGTGTTAATTTTACTAAATTTCAGTGTGCTATTCTCAAACAAGTTGTACAAGACTCTGTGGGCTGGGCAGTGAGGAAGGTGAAACAAGGTAGGAATACAAAGAGCTACTTTGGCAATTCAGATTAGATTCTATTACACCCTCAGAAGTTACTGAAAATGTTTCAATTAGCTCTGCACTACAACTTACAGCAGCTAAACTATAAAGCTATTTGAAGCCTTAAACAACTACATTTGTCACACTGGCATGTTTTAAAAAAACCATTCATTTTTTTTTATACTAAATAATTGACCAGCTGATGAATTTGTATAGTAGGTATAAAAATATGTGATTTATTAACAGGGTACATACCTTTTTATTTTCTTACTCATTTTATTGGAATGTGCTTTTTATGTCGGTTTCCTCCCACATTCCAAAGACATAGAGTAGGTGGAGTGAACACTCTAAATTGGCCATAGGTGAGAGTGTACGCATGCGTCAGTGGTGCGAATGAACTACTGCTGCAGGGCTAGCCACCCGGTGGTGTAAACCTTGGCTCAAGATGACTGTCACTGTGAAAGTGACACCCCCGACCCCATGTGCAAAATGGGAAAAGGGGTTGAGGATAGATGGATGGATATCTTTTTAAGAAAGCCCAGTATAAAATATATACACTACTCATGACTGTTAGTTCTGATAAAGTCCTACTTACATGTACTATTTAGGACAAAACTCTAACTTTAATAAAGAATTATTGATGTTTACCTTTTGGACGACTTCTTGTTCCTGGTTGTAGCAGCCACTACAGCTGCTGTGCATTTTGTGCTTACAAGTGAACCAGTGCAGCAGACATGTCATTTTTGTGATTACTGTTTTTTGTCTTGGTATTTTTTTGTAGTGGTGACAGGGCTAGCCACCCGGCAGTGTAAAACCTTGGCTCGAGATGATTGTCACTGCTAAAGTGACATACTGACCCCATGTGCAAAATGGGAAAAGGAGTTGAGGACAAATGGATGGATTGGGTCATGGAACCAGCTGTATCTTAATCCTCCATGATTAACACTCAAGGCTGCATAATTGAGAAGGGCCTTTGAACAGCCAAATCTATGACATGAGAGGAAAGCTTACTATGCTAGTTGAACTATTGGGACAATCTCATGTTATTCACAGAGGTCCAGGATCCAGAGTTGTCTGGCTGGAGGGTGGAAACTTTGTGCCAACAAGAAGCAGAGAAAACTTTACTTCTACACCAAATACAAATATGTATTATGGATGAAGGTAAGGTTAACAATTTAATTGGGGATACACAAACTAATAGGGAAGTGTACCCTGAACCTATTATTCTTACTATAGCTCTTTTGTTTCAAACACAGACCTTATTAATTGTCACAATTCAAACAGAGATGTGGTTTACAGAGGCACTTCTTACAATTACATCATTCATTGGAGACTTTCCACTGCTCAAGAGAATCGAGGCAATGAGAAGTTTAACTTTTCAAACAGGGTATTTCAAATGTTTGTTTTAAAGAGTCATAAGACCAAGTTAATAGTGTATTTTCGTACTTGCACAACATGCCACCCATTTTTGAAAAGAAGCTCACTAAAATGAAAATTTTTCAACTAACAACAGCTACATAGTTGAATGTTTGCAATTAAAATAGCCTCACAAGGCATAAAATGCTTTAAATTTTCTAACAAAACCAAATATGATTTTTTTTTTATCAGGAACCAGTAGGTGTGTTCAGTAGACATGGTTTTGAGTTAATGTATGCATTAATTAAAAATAATGAATGTAGTATTTCTGGGTTGTTGAAAGTAGTTGACGAATTAGTTGAATACAAAATGGCTTCTTACTTGAGAGTTTAAATAACAAATATAAATTGCTTTTTGGCAAAATTATAAACATTGCAATATAATTAGGAGTCAGAAAAATAAGAAAATACTTAGGGATATGAAGCAATAGCAAAAAAATAATACCTATACCCTTAACAATAAGAATAACAATGAGTGGGTGGCCAATAAATCTGATGGTGAGTATGCTCCAATTGGCAATATGGACAATATATGCATATATATATATATATATATATATGGTTCTAGGTCATAAGCTCGACAGCCACTCTCACCGACAACAAAAACATTGACACCACATTATCGACAAACCAGAAACACGACAACTCACATGCCCGACAAACAAGTAACCGACGGTCCACAAACACGAAACCCCACACACTGCACACACCACAATAACAACAATCAAGTAACAAAACACATCCCCTTATCCAAAAACCACACACAGAACACAAGCACACCAAAATCCTCACAAACCCACACTAAACCTCACACACACAACTACGTCCAACCCTAACCCAAACCCTTACCCTAAGGTCCGTCACTATCACACACTCAGCTAACCCACACCCTAACCCTAACTCACTTAACCCACCCCTAACCCAAAAATACCACTACACACTTACATAACCCGCCTAACCCTAACTCACTTAACCGCCCTAACCCAAAAATACCACTACGACACTTACCCAACCCGCCCTAACCCTAACTCACTTAACCCACCCCTATCCCCACAGACTGTCACTATCCACACTTACCTTAGTCGCACCCTAACGTCCATCACCACCGCATACTCACACAGCCTTCTTTCCAACTCACAATCCCTGGCGTCGAGGTTTTCATCCATGGCGTCGGTCTTCCGAGTGTCGATCATCTGGCGCCCGCTCATGCGTTGTCGATTATCCCAGCTGTCGATCTTCTAACCTACACCCATATATATATATATATATATATATATATATATATATATATATATATACACACACACACACACACACACACACACACACACACACACACACACACACATACACACACACACACACACACACACACACACACACATATAAGGAGAGAGAGGGACAGTAGGAGAAGTGATACATGAAGCTGATAATAAGAATGGAATTCAGACTGAGCCCAACAGAGAGGACCCTTTAGAGTTTCCTCCAAGCCAATCTGAACAAATGGAAGGAAGATTAGTCAGGGAAGGTGGAATATTATGTGACTCAGAGCCAACATGATATACCATGAATGAGAAGATCTACTAGGGGGAGAGGCATGGAGATGAGGAATAATCACATGAAAGTTGACAAACATGGTATAGTGCTTTCTAAAATGGTTTTCATACAACCAACTACAGTCATTTAGATATCAATTCTACTTATTTTTCATTATTTGAGAGAGAGTTTAAATTTATACCCAGCAAAAGAATGGACTTGACTGATTTTTAGTAGAGTTGTGAATATTTACTAGGAAATTACACTTGGTTTATTTCTAGGGAAATGATCATTATTTGACTAACAAGGTAGGACAGCAATAAAAAAAGAAAAGCACCTTCACCATTTTATAAAAACAAATTCCATGGACCAGATAGCCAATACTGTTACACCAACCAGGGGTGCAACAATACTGGATCTGGTCCTCACTAATATGGGAGACTGCCGCACAAACCTTACTGTAATGCCTTATCTGGTAAGGTCAGACCACAAAATGGTCTCCTTTGAAGTAAAAATAAAAACCTGGACCCCCAGCTAAACCTGGAATATTCAGAAACTATTCTAAGGGTAACCTCCTGCTATTAAGTGAGAACCTGGCAAAATTTCAAGCTCCCATAAACCCTGAAAACACTTCTGCCTATGCAGAACTGTTCACAGACACCCTGTATAAGCATGTTAATAGCTGCATAGAGGCAGCTGTACACACCAGGAAGTACAGAACTAACTCAAAAAACAAGCCACCCTGGTGGAATCACAAAATCCGTCGGCTGTATAACAGAAGGAAGAAAATAATCACAAAAATTAGCTTGTGCAGCATCCAGCAGGATAAAAGCACTCTCATCAAACTAAACAAACAATTCAGAGGACAAATAAAGTCTACCAAAGCCATATTTAAGGTAAGTGTGGCACTGCAGGCCCAGGACAACTACAAAATGTTCTTTAGCTATGTCTGCAACCTCAAAGGCAGTACACAATTGCATGCAGAGATAATTGTAAATGGAGCCACTATATTGAGCCAGAAGATATAGCAAACCTACTGGTTGATAAATTCAGCTCCAAGTTTACTCCTCTCTCCCCCTCAACCTTCCCTCAGGAAATATCATCAACTATAACTCCCCCTACTATCACTAGGGAACAGGTCCTTATTGCTCTCTCTAAGACCAAGAACATTGCATCAATGGGCCCAGACAATATCCTAGAATGCCTTCTAAATAGCATGAAACATGACCTATCAGGGCCTCTGGAATTACTATTTAACTGTAGTCTCTGATCAGGCTCTGTGCCTCATAAATAGAGAAAGGCAACAGTCATACCTCTGCACAAAGGTGGGACATCTACAGACCCATAAGTCTCACTAGTCTTATATGTAAAGCCATAGAAAGAATTATCATGGAGATGATCAATAGAGATACAGTAAACCTATAGACACTGGATCCAACCCAGTTTGGTTTTGTCAAGGGCAGATCATGCATACTTAACCTGGTGGACTACTTTGAGAAGGTCACCAAAACAATGGATGAGGGCATAATCATTCACACTGTCCACCTTGACCTGGTCAAGACATTTGACACAATACCCCACTCAGGGATTGTTGAGAAACTCAGAAGGTTAGGTACAGACCCGTAGGTCACCCAGTGGATAGCCAACTGGCTCACAGACAGGATCCAGGAACATAGAACTGGGGAGTCCACCTCTACAAAGAGGCCAGTCACAAGTGGAGTCCCTCAGGGATCAGTCCTTGGACCACTCCTTTTTGGCATTTACTTCTCAGAAGTCAAGGCCAATGTCAGTGGTCTCTGGCTGACTAAATCTGCATATGATTGAAAATTAGGAGCTGACACTGAATTTCACACTGACACAAATGTTCTCCAGGAGGGGCTGACACAGACAAACAACTGGTGTCAGAGCCATGGACTAAAACTAAATGTCAAGAAATGCATAGTAGTATCCTTTGGGAAGTCATCCATCCCTGGTAACTATCATATTGACAACACACCCCTAAGAGTTGACCCAGTGGTTAGGGACTTAGGAATACACATAGACAGTAATCTAGACTTTGATCATCATGTGTCTACAGTGGTGAGGAAATCTGTTGCACAACTTATAAACAAAGGTATGGCATCTAAGTCCAATGAAGTAATTGTTCCAGTATTCGGCATTCATCAGACCTGTTATTGAGTACAATGCACCCTTTGGTATATACCCAACCAAGCATATCCAACAACTGGAACTCCACAGAGGTTCCTCACTAAAAGAGTGCAGTAAGTAATATGTCCTGTGCAGACCACCTCAAGGCCCTATCTCTGTATTCTGTCTCCTACAGGCTTTTGAGGGGAGATCTATGCCTGGCAGACAGGGCATTGTCAGACCCCACTCTGATGGACCTCCTGTATATCCACAAAACAAACAGCACCACAATTACCCATTCTAAAGACTTAAAGCTTGTCTGTGATATAAATAGGACATGCTGGAGAGAGAGGTATATATCCAAGAGACTATCCCGTCTATGGAACAGGCTCCCCATCCATATGACGCACAGTTCCTCCCCAACCCAATTCAAGTGCAACCTGAACAATTGGATGTGAGACTGGAAATTCATCCCTGGCTTGGCACCAATGTCTCTAATGGACACAGGTAACCTGTAAATGGTTCATCTCCCAGGCCCATGTTTACACTTATCAAGGGTATCAGAACTTGTCAGAGATTTGGGATGCATGGCTAGGCTTAAAAAGGCCCTTGTGGTCGTTAGCCTAGTAAACACCTATGAACCTAGCCATGATCTCTTGATACAGGTGTTTGAGAAAGCCTGTGAAAAAGATTTATGCATTTTAACCCACTCGGTTAATAATAATTTCAACAAATATAATCCTACTAAGGATGAAAATGATATTTTGAAAAATGTTATTAATAAAAACCTGTTTGGGTTATGAAGCCTGATAAAGGGGGAGGAATAGTTTTATTTGACACCATCAATTACTTGGTAGTAATATTAAATTTGATATGAGAGTGTGAAACATACACCCTGGTATCTAGGAATGAGATTAACGTTACTTACAAAAAAAAAAGTTGATGATTATTTATTTCAGGGTTTGATTATCACAACAGATCATGTTTTTTGTAGAACCCACATCCTATAATCCCAACCATTTTCGGGATTCCAAAAATTCGTAAGACTATTATAGATTTTCCATTTAGGCACATAGTATTGGTCCAAAGATCTAAGACATATCCTATAGTGGCATATATTGACAGACTGTTAAAACCATTTTTTAATGAGAAAAAGCATATGTTAAGAGATTACTGAGATCTACTGGGGAAAACTGACCAATGAGCTATGGAAAGAGAATTTAACCTCCCTAACAATAGATGCTATTGATCTATTTACATGCAGGCTTCAATAATCTGGTATAACACTGTTTTGTGAAGCGTTGGTGGATTGCGACTTCCTTACTGGAAAACATATCAACCTGTTGACTGATATGATAAGTGTAGTATTAGAACAATAACTTCTATTACTTTGAAGGGGAAATATACAACCAAATTAAGGTTGTTGCTATGGGTGCCTCATGGGCACTGATTTTTGCCAATCTGGTAATGTTAAACTAGAAAATCTACCTTGGATACCTAACCTGAATGATATGTTTATTTTGTGGAAGGGACCAGTTCCAGATATATGTAGATTTTTACAATAACTGAACAGTTATACTGATTTTTTTACAGTTTACACAACAGATTAGTACAGTCAGACAACTACCTAGCTATAACAGTTATTAATAAATAGGGAGGATTTGACTCAAATCCTTTTAGAAAACCTACATTTAGTAACAGCTATTTGCACTTTAATAGTCTACACCCTTTCAGTCAGAATAAATGTTTAGTTAAAGGGTAATTTATAAGATTGTCTTGAATGGTGTCTAGGAATGACACATTTGAGACTGAGAGGGAAAAAACTGAAAGACATGCTTTGTGTTAGACAATATCCTGAACAACTTGTTAGGAATATTGGTAAGGGCATGAATCAAAATAGGGCCACTAAATAGTTACCTCTTTTGAGTACTAAACCCAAAAACAAACATGTTAGCAGGACTACAGATAAGATTTTTTGAGAGAGCTCTAGTTTTTCAATTCACCTCCAATTGCAGAGGTTTTATGAACGTAGTGAAGAAAATCTAGAATATAGTTAAGCAGTGAGCATATTTTAAACAATTTGGAATACATTTAAGGCCAGTGATCATATTTTAAAAACTGGTGGGGAGGTCCCACATTATGTGTTTAAGACAGCGCTGAACATTAAAGGGTTGTTAGAAAGTAATAAAGGGCAGGTAGTAGGCAAAGCAAAGCAACCATAAAGTATGGTAGTTGCCAACAACGTCATTATCTATTTTTAAAATAGACTATAATTCTGGACAACCTTTTTAAATAAATTATTATACTAAAACAAGGGCATTGCAAAAATATAAGTATGTTTTGTGCCCTAGCTTTTACAAGGATAAGACAGAGACAGCATTAAAAAATGGAATACATGGATACAATTACCGTAGTATTAAAGGAAATTAAATAATTCTCTATACAAGCACTCATTAAACTCTGCTAATTTTGCTTGGTACAAATGTGTTATTCTTGAACAAGTTGCCCAAGACCATGGGTGGAGGGAGGTAAGTGGAGAAGCAAGGCTAAAACACAAAGAGCTACTCTGGCAATTGAGATTAGATGCCACTGCGCTCCCGAAACTTAATGAAAATGTTTCAAACTCTGCTACAACTTATAGCAGCTAAATTAAAAAGCAGTTTGAAGTCTTAAACAACTATACTGTCACATTTGCAGGTTTAAAAAAAACTAATTTTTCATAACACATAATTGACCAGTTGATGAATCTGTATAGTAGATATAAAAATATATGTTATTTATGAATAGAGTACATGCTTTTTATTATTTTCCTTCCTTGTTTTTATTGGAATGTGTTTTGAGTGCATCTTTTTAAGAACATAAACAGAAAATAAGTATGGTACGTACAACTATAAGTTATGATGAAGTCCTATTTAAATGTACTATTTGAAACAAAAGTGCTTAACTTTATTAAAGAATTATTGATATTTATCAGCTGGAGATTCTTCTTGTTCCTGGCCGAAGCTGCCACTACAGTTGCCGTGCATTTTGTGTTTAAAAGTTTTCCTTCATGCCAAGATGATTCAGAACTGAGGTGTAAACCCTAACAGATGAATCAGACCACAATAAATCACTATCAGTCTCCAAACATGAGAGGTTCCAGTCACTGTTAGACATCTTTGTTGCAAAACTCATTAATTTTTAAGCAAATTAATTGTGACCAGAGTCCACTTTTGTCAAAGAGGATTTCAATAAGGAGTTCATCATATACAGTGACAGTTAACAGCCTTGGAGCAGTGATTTTGCCAAGGCCCACTTTAACACACTCTGTCAAGGAAAGGGCTATTTCCAAAACTGCACTAGACTCATTCAACAGCTTACCCCAGCCAACAGAACTGAAAAACTAATATATTGCCTTTAGGGGTGCAGCTTAACCAAAAGGTAGAACTGAAAAACAAATAAATTATCTTTAGGGGAATGCATATAAACATCTCAAGGAAATGTACAAGTGCAGTTATGTTTGCAATACTGGCTACATTACTTTGGTGATTACTGGACTCCATCACTGTCATTATAGCATTTCTGATCAGTTCACTAGACTGATAAAATCATTACTAATTTAGCTTAGTGCACTCAGCTATACTTTATAACTGTTTTCATGTTATTTTTTTTCATTTCAATATATGCTGTTTTTGTACCTGATATTTTATGGAACTTGACAGTGACCACTTTTTTCCTCGGGTTGTGGCTGAAAAACATCCATGGTCCAGTACACCTAACTGGTTAACAAATATATAAACAAACAGCTAATATGTTAAAGGGAATTTGAAACAAAAGTTCTAATAAAGGTTTTGTTTATGAACTGAATGTAAAATAGTGTTTATACAAAAAAGTTTAGAAAATGTTTGTGAAGGAAACATTACTGTTTGTGGAAGATGTGCTTAGATGATATGGTAGACACACTTTCTTCAAATAATCATGGCAGTTACTAAAGTTGCTTTTGGGAATTCTGTATAAAATGCTTCATAAACCATACCGTGGCAGAGACAGGAGTACTGCATAAGAGTCACATGAAAATAACTGAAAAAAATATGTAATACATTTGTATGGAAGTAGCTACTACCAACACAGGCAGATGAGATCTTTATTTAATGTCATCATCCAAAGGACAGCACCACAGGAGTACAGAACCACCCTAACGCTGCACTTTAGTGTAAGCAATGACATTTGAATCCAAGCATTTCACGTGGGGACAAAAATCAGTGTTCTTATCTTTTCAGCATTAAATGGGGAGTGTGAGCTACTGGCATTGCAAATTTCATTTTAGAAGTAAACTATTATTTACCTCAGGGCTACTCCTTTGGAGTTATGGCAATGCCATTACTGTGCTCTACCCTGAAGGGTGATTTTGCACTCAAAATACCTTCCTAGAAAAAAACTGTACAATGACAAGAAACCAAATTTCTGAGGTTTGGTTCTATAACGGTATATTAAAATGAAGACCCAAAGTTGGAAAAACTGCAAATTTAAAGGCAAATGTTACATCAAATGCAAGCTCATAACTTGTATCATTATTAACAATTTTCAAGTAATGATTTACATTATACACTCTAAAAGCTCCAACTCATAGAATGCAACACTGTCATGATGCAGATACATCCTATGGATGAACTCACAACCTCAGCAGAAAAATCACTTCTTGGGACTGAACTACACTGACAGTGTCACAGTGCAGAGGGTGAAATCCCATGGACAGCAAACTGAAAACATGGGTGACATCATGCAAAATGGTCACATCACAGCCCTTTTTTAAAGTCTATTAGAAAATAATACAACACTTGATTTTAATTTATTTTATGTAATTATTAACTAGGTAAGTAATCTCAAATCATCCTTCTTAGAACCTTTTCAGCCATGACCCAGGCCATATGTACAAGGGTAATTACAACATGCCTATGGGCAATTTATGGCTGTTAAGCAACCACTATGATTTTAGATGGTGGGAAAAAAACTTGAGTATCCCAGAAAATGAGGACTCTGAACCTATGAAGTACAGAGCTTACCACTAATATATAAATGCATATTTCATTCTGTAATCAGCTGCCAAAAGGGAGAAATGCATTTCCACTGCTGGAAAGAAACAGGTTCTACAACTCAGCATGATAAAAATGGGCAAAGGATATGAGGAATGATGATGACATTGTGACATTGTCTAGATGAAGTGCATGAAATCAGGATCGGACACTTATAGGTTCATAGGTACTTATTAGGCTACTGGTCTGTGAAGATCTTAACAAGCCTAGCCTTAAACTCCCGTGGTAGTTTTTTTGTCTTATATTTTACATACAAATAACCAAGAGATGGCCCAAACAAGGATACGTTGATACATTTACATGTTTCCCTTATCCATGAAGGAAAGGTTTGCTAAACCGGGGGTGACTTTGCTACTACCAATCCAGTCATCTAAATTATATCTGAATACAGTAAGGGAAGTACTTTGCTTTATGTTGAATGGAAGACAGTTCCATCAAAGCAGTACTCTCGGAGATATAAATCTATACTTCTAATACGCTTTATTTATTTTATGAAAGAGAATGAGATCCCTTGAGTAGGGGTTTATGATACAACTGGACTTGTGAATCTGTAACAGGTCTGACATAAGAGGGTTGATTGAAGCTCTATATGAAAGACAGAGGTCACCTCTCAGTAGCCTGTATGATACTGAGAAGATGAACAAGGCTTTGAGATGGTCTGCATAGTTTTTACGATTTAGGCCCTTGATTTTTTTTTTTTTTTAGTGCGAAAGGAATGTGGTCATTTCAGTTGTGATAAGTCGAAAGGGGCATTTTACAAATATCTGCCTAATGAGTGGTGAATACAGTGGAACAGCTGCATCCTTGGATTTCAATACCTTTAGATATAAGCTGTGCAATGAAAAAGGACTTCCTTAAAACAGTAGGTATGGGATGATCAAAGGAAAGTTCCTTGTGTATATAGATTCCAGGATCCCTAAGTGTGGGATTAATTTTTATGAGTGTGTTATGAATGCGATAGTTACAGAGTGACTCATGCTTGCCAAAGGATATGATTATACACTTCTTGGCATTTAGCTTTTACCCCAGGCTTTAAAATCAGCTAATTATTTGGGACAGACCCACTTGGAGGATCTCAGTGCTCTCTAGCAAGTTTATGACGGCATCAAGTCTACAGTCAACTGCAAACTTGGTCAGCCACACACCCTTAACATTAGCTTTGACTTCCAAGAAGTAAATGCCAAAGAGAAGTAGCCCAAGAACTGAACCCTCGAGTGCACTGCTAGTGACAGGTCTTTTGGAAGAAAATCTGTCCACCCTGACTTCCAGGGTTGTATTTGTAAGCAAATTTGCTATCCAACGAGTTACATAAGGACTAATATGTAGCTGGAAGATTTTGTCAATTATACCAGTGAGTGGAATAGTGAAGAACACCTTTGCAAGGTCTTCAGATGCAGTGTGCACTATTTGGCCCTAAACCATTGCTTCAGCAACTTTTTTGAAGTTGACCAGGTTAAGTAGGCAGGACCTGGCCTTGATGAATCCTAAATGGACTGGGTCAAGAGACTGTAGGTTACCTATGTCCTTATTTATTAATTCCATAATGATCCTTTCCATAACCTTACAGATAAGGCCGGTTAGGCCTATGGATCTATAATTACCTGGGTCTGTTGAAACCCCACTTTTGTGCAAGGGAATGAATACTGCTATCCACCATCCATCCAGTGTGATGCCTGTTTTGAGGTTATTAAATAGCTTCTGTATTGGTTTAGACAAGTCATGTTTCAGGCTAGCCAGCAGTTAACCTGATATTTTACCTGACATTACAGATGTAGTACTCTTAGCCTTAGACAATGCCTTGAGAACTTGTTTTAGGAGATTTGAAAAAGGGAGGTGATGCATGTGATCTCAGAATACTTGAGGGGAGACAGGTGGGTAAAGTTTGAGCTAAATTTGTCTGCAAGTAGACTGGATATGTCCTTTGGGTCTATGTATATGATATAATTTACTGTTATCTCGGCAGAGGGCATTCTTTCTGAAATTTCTGACATAATTAAAGAAGGCTTTGTGGTCATTCTTCACTTGGGTGGCTATTTTTACCTCATATCTGGATTTGGTTGATTTGATTTTCTTAAAAGATATTACAATAATCATGATAAAAAAACGTAGTTAAGGACACTACTTTGTTTCAGGGGACTGAGGTCAATAGGATTTGTAGTCCAAGACAAGTGACTAGGAAGAAGGAGGGTAGGCACCCACAGTGTTAATGTTAAGATCACTGGCACTCAATACCTGTACTTCACTCATGATAGTACTGTTACTGGTGACATTTAGCAAGCAGCAGGGTACTTCCAGTATTATTACAATGATCTCTGAAACTGCTAGACTAGTACATCTGGTGTTAGTACCATGACTGGTGACAGTGAAAGACAGGTGCCCCGTATTCAGTATTACTACTGTGATCACTGATACTTGGAAACAGGTGAATTGGTACCTCAACTGTTACCACCATGGCTGGTGACACTGGGGAGGGGTGGCTGCATATTTGTAGTGTTAATATAGTGTTCACTGTGACTGGAGAACTGTTAAATCCAGTCTTAGCACTGTGATTTCTGACAATGCTTCATATCTCCAGTGTTACTACTGTAATCACTAGTGCTTAGTGACTGAGGAATTGGTATGTCCACTGTTATTATCATGACTAGCTACACTGTGGATTAGATA
This sequence comes from Protopterus annectens, assembly GCF_019279795.1. Lineage (NCBI taxonomy): Eukaryota > Metazoa > Chordata > Ceratodontiformes > Protopteridae > Protopterus > Protopterus annectens. The sequence continues at coordinate 1,249,596,404 of NC_056745.1, forward strand.
TCTCTACTCATAGGTTTATAGATGAGTACTAGGCTATCTGCCTGAAGGCATTTATAAGCCTAGCCAGAATGTGTTGGCTTTCGCCACCCCGTTAGATTAGTTCCCTGTGCCTCTGTCCAGCAGAGCCACTGAAGTGATCCCCGAGGTAAACTTTCTGTTTCCCATCCACTCATCAAGGTTTCTTCTGAAGAGTGTTAGTGAGGAGCTCTCCCTAATGTAGATTGGGATCTTATTCCAAAGCTTGGGAAGTCTCTGGGACAGGAATCTATCCTTCCAGCATGTCCTATTTATTGTTGTGGTGAGGTTTAGATCCCTAGAGTGTGTGGCTCAAGGGGATAAGGTTTTCTTTAGGTGGAGCATGTCCGTCAATTCTGGGTTGGACATGGCCTTGTATGTCAGGCAGAGATCACCTCTGAGTAGGCGGTATGCAACCGAGTACAACTGGAGTTTCTTCAGTCGAGCTGCATAGGGCATTGATCCTCTTGGTGAGGTACTTCTGTGGACTTTCCAGCTGTTGCAGGTGTCTTGTACAGTACATCCCAAATGGGGCATTGTATTCTAAGATGGGTCTGATGAGTGATGAGTAGAGGGGCACAATGACCTCTTTTGATCTGGATGCAAACCCTTTTGTGATTAGGTGGGCCACGAAGAAGGATTTTCTAACCACTTTAGCAATGTGATTATCAAAGGTGAGATTACTATCTACTTGGGTCCCCAGATCCCTTATTATGTTTTCCGTATTTAGGGGACTACCCCCTATGTGGTAGTTTGTGGGTACTTTGTTTTTCCAAAGGGGATGACTATGCACTTTTTGGCATTTAGCTTGAGGCCATGATTTTGACACCAGGTATCCTTCTCAGTAAGACACTTTTGGAGGATGTCTGTGTCAGCCGGAGAGTCAATTACAGCCCCTAGTTTGGAGTCATCTGTGAACTTGGTCAGCCATAGTCCTCCTGTGCTTGCCTGCACCTCTGAGAAGTATATGACGGACAGGAGTGGTCCTAGGACTGAGCCCTGGGGAACGCCACTTGTAACCGGTTTAGAGTCGGACCTAGCTCCCGCAACTCTCATCATGTGGGTTCTGTCCGTGAGCCAGTTGGTAACCCATCTTGTGACGCAGGGGGTTATGTTCAGGCTGGTGAGCTTGTCTATAATACCAGAATGAGGAATGGTGTTGAAGGCCTTAGAGAGGTTTAGGTAGGCTGTGTGTACCACCTTTCCCTCGTCTATAGCCTTGGTAACTGTCTCAAACAAGTCCATCAGGTTTAGGAGGCATGATCTGCCCTTAACAAAGCCAAACTAGGTAGGGTCCAATGTTTGGAGGTTCCCAATATCTCTGTTAATGAATTCCATGACAATGCGCTCCATAGTCTTGCAGACCAAGCTAGTCAGGCTTATAGGGCGATAGTTCCCGGGGTCTGTTGTGGCTCCACCTTTCTGGAGCAGAATAACTGTTGCTGTGTGCCACTCTATGGGTATGCAGCCTGTGGACAGGCTGAGTCTGAACAGTGTGTTTAGGTGAGGGGTTAGTTCGTCTTTGAGCTCGTGTAGGACGCAGCCTGGGATACCGTCTGGTCCCATTGGTGCTGTGTTTTTGGCTTTGCAAAGGGCTATTTTAACCTGAGTGTCTGTGATTTCAGGGACTCTACATTCTTCTCGTATGGTTATGGGCCCTTCTGGGGGTGAAGTTTGCTCTAAACCTGTCTGCCAGGATGTTGGCGATATCAGTCAGTTCAGTGTATTTTGTGCCATTCTGCACTAACTCCGAGCAGATCTGAGCATGGACTCTTAGATTCTTGACATAACTAAAGAATGCCTTGTGGTTATCTTTGGAGTCCTTTGCAATTTTTCTTTCAAAGCTCGCCTTGGATGACTTTATGAGGGATCATAGTTTCTTGCTGATACTGATCAGGAATGTCTTCCCTTCTTGGGATTTTACTCTTTTCTGTACTAGTTTCCTCCTTCTATTGTATAGCTTGTTTATGGCAGGAGTCCACCAGATTGGTTTCCTTTTCTTGGAGGAGTGAGTCTTGGTTTTGCTTGGGATGGCATGATCCATGCATTCTTTTAGCTGTCCGTAGAATGCATTAGTAAAGGATTTTGCAGCTTGGACAGTGTTATCCTTCAGCATGGGGGCTTTGAAACATTCCACCTCGGTCTTAAATAACGTGAAGTTTGCTTTTGAAAAGTTTTTCATGGTGGCTTTCTTGTCTGGGGGTGGGGGCAGAATATGGATATCCAAAGTGATTTGTTTATGGTCAGATCTAACCAGCGAGGGAATGACCTCTGGTGTGGAACACCGGTCGCCCATGTTGGTGATGACCAGGTCCAATATGTTGTCACCTCTGGTGGGAGTGTTGACCAGTTGAACCAGGGCATTTGAGTTTATAAATTCTAGGAAAAGTTGGGCAAGGGAGTTAGTACTTGAGTAGTTCTCCCAGTTATTGTTTGGATAATTGAAATCACCCAATATTAGGGTGTTTGGTAGGACCTTTATGTTTCCCAGTGTTTCCAGAAATGCGGAATGAGGGTCCTGGAACATGGTGGGTGATCTGTAGCAAGCTACAATTTGAACTGCAGTTTTGCCCATTGTTAGTTGCACATGGATGATCTCTGAAGCATCGTGCTGTGCCACTAACCTGGAGGTGTGGGTGTCCTTGATGAATATGGATACTCCTCACCTTTTGTATTTCGGTTTGGGTTCTGTAGCCAAAATGTATGGTATGAGTTGTAGCCTGGTAGTGCTGGGGTGCTCTCTGGAGCCTTAAACCAGGTTTCTGTTACTGCACATATATCGATTTTCTCCATACTGAGGAGTGCATTTTGAGGTTTAGACTTCTGGCATTGAGTAGCATTACCCTCAGTTTTTTGTTACTTGTGCTATTTACGGTGGTGGGTTTGTCTTTTGAGACTTGCCTAAAAAAGGCACCATGTGGGTGGCAAGAGCCTTGGCAAGTATTCGAAAGCCTAAGGGTGACAGGTGCAAGCCGTCTCTAGTGAAGCAGCATGGCTTGTCAAGCATCATCCCAGGCAGACAGACACTGGATCCCCTTTGAATGACACCAGAAACTTAGCCAATTGTTGAAATAGAGAATTTTTTCTTTATACCGTGGTATCATTCTTGGTGAGGGCAGGATGCTACTTAGGGTCAGGGTCATACCGGCCTGGGCTATGTGATCAGAGAGCTCTTCCATTTCTCTTTTCGTGTAGTCCAGGGAGTTATTGGTTCAGGTCATTCACACCAACATGGACAATGACAGAGTCATATTTGTACTTGTTCTGGAGTGACCTGAGTGCTTGTGTTATATGGTGGATCCTGGCACCCAGCAGGCAGCTAACAGTAACTTTCTCCTTATTCAGCCTAGTGAGTGGGACTTCAGTGTGCCTGACTATAGAGTCACCTATTACTAGTATGTTGGGTATGTTATTTTGCCTTAAGGGCTGTGACTGCATGGCACACTGGTTTTGTGAAGTATGTGTTTCATGGTTTGTGTTGGGGGGGGGGAGGTTGCTTGGATGTTTGCTTTGGAGGTCTCTGCTGGTATTGCAGATTTTTATTTAGAGCCTCCGAGTATGTTTCCATGTATTTATGTGTGTTTTTTGCTGGTGCTGGTTTAATGGGTCTATGTAAGACTGGTGGTGTGATGCAAGTATTTCCCTTCTCCTCTTGACTGTCTGAACCAGTCTTGGGTTGAGAGAGCTTAACCTCTAGTTTGGCTGTATAACTGCATCTCTCACATGTATTAGTGTTTGGTGGTAGGAGGAGGGGGTTGTCTGTGTACATGAGGCAGTTGTAACATTGCCTCAAAATGCCCAGATTCACCAGTTGTACTGGAGAGTACACCTGAAACTGCCCTTTGGACATGCCTGGATAGGTACAGTGAACTGTTTTACTGGATGGCTGGTAAGGCTGAACAGAGAGCCTTGTCCTACTGTACAGTACAAGAGGGTCTAGTGCTAGGGTTTATAAGTGCTTGCTATAAGTTTTGAACAAGTGCCAGGCTGAGAAATATATGGCTTGAGTGCTTAAGTTGAAAGTTTGTCTAGTTCCAAGGGAAAGTTGAAGAGGAGACTTTGTGGAGCCAGGAATAGTTTTACCCTAGCTAACCGGCGCTGCCCGGTGTGCAAAACCGGGCAAATATGGTATTTATAGCAGGGAAATGAAAGAGATAGAAATTAGCCCAAAATGGCCAATAAACTACTAATTTCTGGGCTGAAACCCTACTACATTTAGTGCTGGCAAAAACAGAGTGGTTGACTGTGTACCTCTAGAGTTAGCACAGTGGTTATTGATGCTGCAGAGTTGGGCAGCTCCACTCTTACTACTGTGATTGCTAAAATGAGGAGGGGCTGGACACTACAGTGTTATTACTGCAACTGCTGACACTGGCTGAAAGGAGGAATGGGTACTTCCAGTACTATTACTTTGATTGCTAATGCTAGGGAGTGTTGGGTAACTCCACAATAACTACCATGATTGCTGATGGGTAGGGGCTGGGCACCTCTACTATCAATTCTGTACAAAGTGGAGTCTGGGCACCTCTACTGTTAATTCTGTAATTGGACTGCCAGTGTTATTATTTTAATTGCTGTTAACAGGAGGACTGAGAATTTGCAAAGTCGTTACTGTGATGACTGTCCTGGGGAGACTATGTAGCTGCAGTGGCAGTAATGTGATCAGTGACACTTGGGTGCTGGGTGACTACAGTGCCACAAATGTGACTGGCAATAGCTGCTGGGAGTCTGAACACCTTCATGTCACTATGGTGACTGCTGGCAACTGGGGTCTATGCTTAACTAATGGAGGGTAATGTTCTGGATGGAGTGGGTGAACAGGTAACCTTTTATACACGCATTGCTTGAATCAGACATGAAACTGGAAGAATAAGATATATGTATCACTACAACAGTAGACTACAGTGGGATACTGGCATCCCCTGAATGTCAAAATTTGGGTATGGGTAAGGGTAGGCAGTGCAGTAACTAGATGTTTATTCATTATTTACTTACGTCTGTTAATCAAGATAGTGCAAATTAGTAAACATGCATTTCCATCAGAGACTCTGAGAGAAAAGTTACACAACAATGTGGATGAACAATGACATCAGTGGGTAGATCAGGA
>NC_056745.1:1249606525-1249659025 GCF_019279795.1 Protopterus annectens
CTCCCTTATCTGCCCCTACTATCACTATTTCAGGGTTATAGCTGTTTTCCCAAATATATATTTAGAAAGATAAATAGAAAATACTAAATCAAATTAAAATTCTGTCATAGGTTAATATTCAAGATCTAAATGTCAGTGTTACATGCATTCTTTACATAAACATACACTAGTTTGATATAAAGACATTTAAATAGGTGCTGCTTCTTTAAATTTTTGGCAGCCACACAGGGTTATAATCCGGGCCTTGGCGGTGATTACACGCACACTGAGGACGCTGTGAGCGAAACCGGCCACCGGTCTGTGCATCTGTGGGCAGATTTTGCCGAATAAAGTGGTTAAAGATATTTGCTGTTATATGTTTTATTTCACGATGAGTGCTGGAACGTTTGTGGATTATATATATATATATATATATATATATATATATATATATATATATATATATATACATATACACACACACATACATATATATATATATATATATATATATATATATATATATATATATATATATATATATATATATATATATATATATATATATATAGGTTTACTATCAAATGACTTAATATCAAAAGACTGAATCCCCAAAAGACTGAAAATTCAAAATACTGAATACACCTTTAATGCAAGGGCCAAGCCTCGCTACTCCCCTCATGTGGGGGGCTGTGCCCCACACACCCCTTGATGAATACATATACTAACTCTAAGTTGAGTGGAGAAGGGGCAAATTCCATCATTCACTATTTTGAATTTTCAGTCTTTTTGGGATTCAGTCTTTTGATTGTCATTCATTTGACAGTAAACCATATATATATATATATATATATATATATATATATATATATATATATATATATATATATATATCTACATAGAGTTCCTATTAGATGACCAAAGACGCATTCTATCGAATGCGTCTGGGTCGAACTTAAAACAACAAAAAGGCAAAACAGCGAAGCGGACTTTAAGCAAATTCCATTACTTTTCCGTTGTCGTCACTGTAGTGCGATCTCGGAGTTGGTATATTTAAGTTGGGTGGGTGTGGGGGGAGAAGCCCCCCACTTTATGTATTCTTTCAATTTTTTTTTTTTTTTTTTTTTTTTGGAACAGTGATTTTTGTTCCCTTGGAAAAATAAAATCACTGTTCTGAGCTTTTGAGATTGTAAGCTTTAACTTACAGGGAGTCGATTATTCATCATTAGCTTTTTTAAGTGTTCGATGATATTATATATATATATATATATATATATATATATATATATATATATATATAATATAAATATATCTATATATACATATATAAACCCACATACACACACGCAACAATGTAAATAATATATGTCTGTATATACATCTCAGATTCCAGCTGGTCACTGCTTCGTGCACTATCCATGTGGCTCACCAATCACCATTCTAATACTGACTCATACTCCTAGGTCCTGTTCCTGTCCTACATGCCATAATCTAACTTGAATCCAAACTAGCAGTACTGTTTCCAAAAATGCAGCACTTTGCATTTTCTGGCAGTGAATCAAAACTGTCATGTTCTGTCCATTTCCTCAAACTCTTTTTAAGTATTTCATAGATTAGCCTCTTATCCTTTATTGTACCTTCTTTCTTTATATCATCAACAAAGAAACTGCTCAATTTTCTGTTCCTTCTGTGACAGCTGATACACACGTGTTAAAGAGTAGTAGCCCCAGTATCAAGTCAGTTTCCTTACTGGGCCAAAACCATTGCAGTTAAGACAGTTAGCATATTCGTGACAAACACAAGTCAAGTCTATATCATGTACTTAAAGAGATGCACTTAACTATATTCGGAAGGAGTTTAAATCACAAACTGCACTCAGTGGATGCACTCCTCTCCCTGGAGGGTGTTGATGTCTGTGCAGTCACAGAAACTTGGTTCAGGGCCACAGACAGTACTCTGGCCTTGCAAGGCTACAATGCCTTCAACACTTTCAGGCCACAAAATGAATGTGTGAGAATCAAAGGAGGAGGATTATCTCTCTTCATCAAAGATAAATACACCTCTAGACTGGTTAGACAGAAAAAGTCCATGGAGTTACTCCAAGTTCAACCAGCTGCGAGTAAGACTCCAATTCAAGTCATTGTTACTTATAGGCCCCCTTCAATGAACCAAGATACCCACTCTGTTTATTTGGACCTACTTCCGTCAATCAAATTACAACCAAACACTCTAGTCATGGTCAAGTTTAACTATCCCTCTATTGACTGGGAAACTTGTACAAGTACCAACATGCTCGCACAAAGGTTCCTGGACTTTGTTAACACTATTGCTCTGGAACAAATAGTATGCATCCCCACAAGGGGCTCAAATATTCTCAACCTGGTCTTCAGCAACATAGGTGACCGTTGCACCACCACAAGTATAGGACCCTCACTGGTTAAATCTGATCAAAAATTAGTCACATATGAAGCAGCTATAACACCTGAAACCCTCATGTGAAATCAGGCTGAAAATTTTCACCAAAGCTAATTATACCCTCCTAAGAGATGGCATATATAATTTCCAAGCTTGTGTTCTCACAGATGGCATTGACAACTATACGTAGGTATACACAAATGCCCTGTACAAACACTTATACAAATGTATTGACACAGCTGTACCTGATAGGATCAAAACGAGATCCTCAAGAAAATACAAGCCTCCCTGGTGGACATCAAGAATAATAAATTATACAATAAGAGGAAGAAGTTGCTGTGTAAGATTAAAAAAGAGAGGTCCCAGCACTGGAAGAACACCCTCCACTCCTTGAACAAACAAGACAACTTGTAAAATCCTCTAAGGGCAACTTTGAAAAAAAAATAGCAACCATAGCTAAGGATAACCATAAGGCATTCTTCAGCTATAGCCATAACCTAGAAGACAGGACCCAGACATGTGCTGGACTAGCTGTGGATGGTATCACACACAGTGATTCTGTGAAAATAGTTAACCTATTAGCTGACAGGATTGGTGAAAATGTCAACCCCCGTCCCCTCCAAACATCCCACAAAGCATTCCCTCTACAACTCCTCTACCTTTCGTCTCCAAACAGCAAGTCATTAATGCCCTCTTCAAGGCCAAAACACAGCCTCTGTGGGACCGGATGGCATCCCAGGCTGCATTTTAAATGGTCTAAAACATGATCTTGTAACTCCATTAGGTACTCTCCTCAACCACAGCCTGAGTGCTGCTTTTGTCCCTGTTGAATGGAAAACAAGCAACTGTCATCACCCTTCATAAAGGGGGTACAGCAACAGACCCTGGGAACTACAGGCCCATAAGCTTAACCAGACTTATCTGTAAGGCCATGGAATGAATCCTCATGGACCTTATAAATAAAGATATAGATGATCTCCAAACTCTTGATCCTACACAGTTTGGTTTTGTCAAAGGCAGGTCAAGCTTGTAAAACTTGGTGGACATCTTCAAAAATGTCACCAGAGCCACAGACAAAGGCAAATCTGTGCATACAGCCTACCTTGACTTAGCCAAGGCCTTCAACACAATCCCACATTTGGGCATCATTGCTAAATTCTCTCAGTTGAATATCAACCCTCATGTCATCAGGTGGTCTGCTAACTGGCTCACTGACAGATCACACTCAGTCGAAGTTGGGGTGTTTACCTCAACCAGCAGACCTGCCACCAGTGGGGTTCCATAGGGGTCATTGCTGGGCCCCCTATTGCTTGGAATATACTTCTCAGAAGTTCAGGCCAAAACAGAAGGGCTGTGGCTGACTTAAGTTTGCTGATGACTGCAAATTAGGTGCGATCACTGAATCCCCAAACGATGTCAATATACTTCAAGAGGGACTTGCACAAACCAATGGCTGGTGCCAAAGCCTTGACTCAAAAACTGGCGCAAGAAAATGTATTATTATCCCCTTCAGTAAAAACAACATCACTGCAGACTATGATATAAATAACAATACCCTAAGTAACAACTCAGTAGAGAGAGACTTGAGGGCACAAGTTGACTGTAGCCTAAACTTTGACCACCATGTGTCTACTATGCTAAAGAAGGCATTCTACGTCTCACACCTCATTATCAAAGGCATTGCCTCAAGAATGAAAGAGGTCATAACACTCCTGTACTCAACCCTAATCAGGCCAATAACGGAGTACAATGCTCCCTTTGGTATGTACCTTACCAGGCACCTGCAGCAACTTGCGAGACCTCAAAGATTTCTAACCAAGAAAATTCAAGGTCTCCTGCACATGTCATACATTGACAGACTGAAGTCACTGTCACTGTACTCAGCAGTGCACAGACTACTTATAGCAGGCTTTGTGCCTGGCCTACAGAGCAATCTTGGATCCAAACCTAATGGAAATGCTGCACATCCGCAAGTCAAATGGGACAAGGGTCTCCAACTCCAGGGACCTTAACCTGGCCTGCAACATGAATAGGACCTGCTGGAGAAACACGTATGTCTCTCAGAGGTTGCCACTCCTCTGGAATAGGCTACCAGTTCACATCAAACAAAGCTCCTCTATGACCATGTTTAAACATAGCCTGTATGACTGGATGGAAAACTGTAAATTCCTGCTGGGGATTTCACCTATGATCCTCCTAGATATGGGCAGTCACTGCTAACTAAGATCTCAAGTTTAGGCAGGACCTTTTACATTGGTTTTCTGTAGTATTGTATTAGGTACACCCGGCTAGGCTTATAAAGACTTTTGGGACAACAGCCCAGTAACCACCTATGAACATATGAACAAACATTAATAAATAACCAAAACTGCTACACCAATATTATCTCCATGAGTATGCTTTGTAGTAAAGAAATAGGTGTTGCAGAACCTCCTAAACAGCTCCAAAGAAGATTCACATTTCGCAAGCAAAAAGCTCAGAAAACAGATATACAAAAAAAAAGAAAATACACCAGAATACTTCTGATGCCACCTGGGAATTACGAGTAGCCCCTTTGCATGGAAAATGAAGTCAAAATGGCAGAAAGGGTACCAGCAGTTCATTTAGGCAGGCAGCACTTAATACATAAAAACTGAATCTTTGAATTCAGACCTATACATTACTAGCAGTTAGTGCAGATGGATAAGGCTTGGAGTTGTACAACACAGCAAATTACCCAGCAAGTAAACATGCTGCTGCATTTTGTACGGCCTGCAAGTGGTTCTGGTTAGTATCAAGTCTGTGAACTTGGAGGTAGCACAAATCATGCAGTTCTGCATATTCAGTTTAGGAGATCAAATCCTCAAACAGGTGTTAAATATAATATGAGTTTATGGTACATGATTTGGTGCTACATGACAGACTGGCTTTTTATAGCCACAAAAATAAAAATGGCAAGATAGAACAGATTAAGTAGGGCAAAGTCTGTTTTAATGAAAGTGCAGCACTTCAACATAAAACAAACATATTTTTACTAAGATGTACTGAAATCAACTCCTAGCAGATATTTTAACAATTTTACATTCAGACAGGAATTTGGTTTATCTAGAGAGCAATAGCATTTCTTAAGGGCCAATAAACAGGATCCAGATAATTTGGTTTGTTTATAATTAATGAACCTTCACTTCCTACATTTTCTTTAAGATCCATCCTTATCCAATGGCTAACTCCTTCTCATTATTTTGACCTATCATGAACAGACTCCCAAAACTACAATGACTCTTTAGGGAGAATTGATTCCCAAAACTGCATGAATCTTCTCTTGCTGTGTAAATGCAGACATGTACCTGGCACTGGATCTTATTTAAGAAGTCTATATTGTGGATGCAGGCTGACAAGACAAATTCTAACCTATTTCTTTAACATTAAAATAATTACTCACACCAGTTATTTTGTGGAAAGAGATGGGTCTTCTGAAGCAGTGCATTATTATATTATATCACCCCATTTTTCTACAGGAATTCAAGATCATTTCCCACCACAGACTTGTACATGAATTCATTCTTTTTAGCAAAAGAACAGTTACAGCATACAACTCATTACTTCTGTACCCTTGCTATTTTCCACAATAACAAAGCCATCTTTAGCAACCACTTAATTATTATTCTTGTTGACTGGGAAAGTCCAGTTAGTAAAAAATACCCTTTTCAGCAGAGGTCTGGCGAGAAAAGATCCACAAAGAGTAAGCATGACAACAAGTACATAAGACGTAACAGCTGCATTCCTTACAGTGAAATACAAGGAGCAGTAAAGATTTGTATTGGAAGTATCAGCGGAATCAAATGAAAAAGAATACAATTATATATTATGCAAATGAAAGCAGTTTTATGTAGTTGGCTTGGGTGATGTATAAGAAGGAATAGGAGAAGAGGTAAAAGTTATGTGTAGGCTAGAAGTTGCATAGAAAATGTTACAGGAAGGAAGTAGCAGGAAAAACAGAGTCTAAGCATGAGAATAAGGTATAGATATTAAATGAATGAAGTGGCAGCAGTTGGGAAAGAAGATGAGTAATAAAAATGGAAAAAATAAAGGGTGAGCACTATAATGAGTACACATTAGAAGGAGGTATACAGGCTACAGCAGTGAGTGCTAGGATGGTAAGTAAGCAGTGTTTTGGTAATCTGGAGGTAATTAGGAGAGAGGAATACATTTATCCTTTAGGACTGGTGCAATAGCAGAGATGACAGTGTATTGGGTAAGATTTCAATGTAGGGAGGTTGATGACTTGTCAGAGACTTTTGGGGAGAGAGAGTTCCACAATGTAGCTATGGAGATAGCATAAAGAGCACACCCATTTGAGCTAAGAGAGAGGTTGATGCTTGTGATTTGCCTGCCTTTTGATCTTACAAGTGTAAGCAGGACAGTACCTCTGGAGGACAGGGGAAAGGACAGACATTTATTGGGGTGGTGAAGGATTTTATGTGCTATTTTCTACTGACTGTATTTTAGAATGTCTAGGAGTTCAAGGCAGTTTAGGGTTAGACATTTTTGGCAAATTTAACTATTTTGTTGTAGGACTGCTGTATTTGTGAGAGAAGATTGGACTGTAGATTAGTAAAGACTGCAGAGGCATGGGTGAGGCTGGTAAGTAAGTTCATAGGTATATACTAGGCTAATGACCACTGGGGCCAAACCTAGCCAAGCATCTCAACTGTAATCCTCAAGTTTATGTGCCTCAGAGATTATTTTAAGGGGTATATGAATTCTTGGGAAAGAGTTACATACTGCTTTCGTCCGTTAGTAGTATAGGTGCTGGACCCAGGGTGTATTTACAATTTCCCATCCACTGGTCCAGATTTCTCTTGAATAGGGTTAAGGAACAGCTCTGCTTCACATAGATGGTTAACCTGTTCCAGAAAAGGGGAATTATCTGAGATACATGACTGTCCCTCCAATGTACTTATGTCAAAAGCAAAGATTAAATTTCTAGATGGAGTAATTTTGATGGTATTTGTTTTGTGGATATGAAAAAGGTCCATCAGTGTGGGATCCAAGGATACTTCCATCCCCCAACACAACCCAAATGACACATAGCCCGCAGACTTAGTCTGCCACTCAACCCACAGCCAATAAGGCAAAACAACGTACCCAACACACTAGTTACAGGTGACTCTATAATCAGGCACACTGATGTCCCACTCATCAGGCTAAACAAGGAGAAGGTTACTGTCAGCTGCCTGTCGAGTGCCAGGATCCACCACATAACCCACGCACTCAGGTCATTCCACAACAAGTACAAATATGACTCTGTCATTGTCCATGTTGGTGTGAGCGGCCTGAGACGTACCTCCCTGGACTACATGAAAAGAGACATGGAAGAGCTCTCCGATCTTGTAGCCCAGCCAGGTACAACCCTAGCCCTGAGTAGCATTCTGCCATCATCCAGAATGATGCCACAGTAAAAGGACAAAATGATTGACTTCAACAATTGGCTAAGCTTCTGGTGCCATTCTAAAGGGATTCAGTATCTGTCTGGTTGGGATGACATGATCGACAGACCACAATGCTTTGCCAGAGATGGCCTGCACCTGTCACCCCTGGGATTCCGGATACTGGCTAAGGTTCTTGCCGCCCCTATAGTGCCTTTTTTAGGCAAGGTTCAAACGACAAATTCACCACCGTAACAGGAACAGGCAAGCAAAAACTGAAGGTGATGCTACTCAATGCTAGAAGTCTAAATCTCAAAATGCACTCACTCGAGGCACTCCATAAAATGGAGAACATCGATATCTGTGTAGTGACTGAGACCTGGTTCAAGGCTCCAGAGAGCACCCCTGCACTACCAGGCTATAACTCATACCACACTTTTTGGCCATGTAACCTGGACCGGAACACCAAAGGCGGAGGTGTGTCCATATTCATTACGGATATCCACACTTCCAGGCTAGTTGCTAAGCATAATGCAGCTGAGGTTACTCAAGTGCAACTAACTCTGGGCAAAACTTCAATCCAAATTGTAGCTTGCTACACATCACCCACCATGCCCCAGGATTCTCACACCTCTTTTCTTGATGTACTGGAAAATATTAGGATTCAACCAAACACCCTAATAATGGGCGATTTCAACTACCCCACCATTAACTGGGAAAACTACTCATGTACCAACTCCTTCACTCAACATTTTCTGGAATTCATAAACTCCAATGTCCTGGATCAACTTATTCACACCCCCACCAGGAGCAACAATATCCTAGATCTAGTCATTACCAACATGAGTGAGTGGTGTTCCACACCTGAAGTCAATGCCTCATTGTTCTGATACGACCATAAGCTAATTACCCTAGATATCCACATCCTGCCTCCACCCCCCATTAAGGAAACCATGGTAAAAAATTTCTCCAAAACCAACTTCATGCTTCTTAAGAGAGAAGTGGTGAACTTCATGACACCCATGCAGATGGACAATACAGTTACGACTACTGAATCCTACACAATTGCACTTTATAAGCACTTACATGACTGCATGGATCGTGCTATCCCAAACAGAACCAAGATGCTATCCTCCAAAAAAAGGAAGCCAATCTGGTGGTCTCCTGCCATAAACAAACTGTACAACAGAAGGAAGAAACTGTTGCAAATGAGAGTAAAACCCCATGAGTGGAAGAGCTCCCTGGTCAGCCTCAGTAAGAAGCTGCGATCCCTGATAAAATCCTCCAAAGCTAGTTATGAAAACAAAATCACCACTGATTCTAAAGACAGCCACAAAGCATTCTATAGCTATGTTAAGAATCTCAATGGCAACACTCAGATCTGCTCTGAGTTACAGCACAATGGCACTAAATATACAGACCCAACTGATACTGCCAACATCCTGGCAGATAGGTTCAGTGCTAACTTTACCCCTCTCTCACCCCCTAAAGAGCCCATCACTATACCAGAAGAATGCAAAGTTCCTGTAATCATGGCTGCACAGGTAAAAACCACACTCTCCAAAGCCAAGAACATAGCATCTATGGGACCAGACAACATACCAAGCTGCGTTCTACACGAACTATAGAACGAACTGGCACCTCACCTAAGTACCATGTTCAATCATAGCCTCACCTCAGGCTTTGTGCCTGCTGAATGGTGCACAGCGACGGTTATCCCACTCCACAAGGGGGGAGCCACCACGGACCCCAGGAACTACAGCCCCATTAGCCTGAAGAGCCTGGTCTGCAAGGCCATGGAATGTATCGTCTTGGAACTTATAAACAAAGACATTGGTAATCTCCAAACTCTGGACCCCACCCAGTTCGGGTTTGTAAAAGGCAGATCATGTCTCTGACTTCTTTGAAGCAGTCACCAAAGCCATAGACAAGGGTAAGGTGGCTCACACAGCCTGTCTAGATCTTGCCAAGGCTTTCAACACCATCCCCCACTCTGGAATTATAGATAAACTCACTAAACTAGGTATAAATCCCTATGTCACAAGATGGGTTGCCAACTGGCTCACTGACAGAACCCACACTGTGAAAGTAGTAGACTCCAAATCCGACTTCAGACCAGTGACAAGTGGAGTACCACAGGGTTCAGTCCTGGGTCTTCTCCTGTTTGGTATCTACTTCTCTGAAGTACAGGCTAACACAGAAGGTCTTCGGCTAACAAAGTTTGCAGATGACTGCAAACTAGGAGCCATAATCGAAACTCCTACCGATGTGGACATCCTACAAAAGGGCCTCACTGAGACAAATGCCTGGTGTCAAAGCCATGGCCTCAAGCTCAGTGCCAAAAAGTGCATTGTCATCCCCTTTGATAAAAACTCTGTATCCATGAACTACAACATAGGCAGTAGTATACTTAACACTGAATGTGTGATAAGAGACCTTGGGACACAGGTGGACAGTAGTCTCTCCTGTGATAATCACACCGCCACAGTAGTCAGGAAATCCTTCTACATGGCACACCTCATCACAAAAGGTTTCTCATCCAGAAAGAAAGAGGTCATTGTTCCCCTCTACTCATCACTCATTAGACCCATTAAAGAGTACAACGCCCTTTTTGGTATGTACCTCACAAGACATCTACAACAACTGGAAAGGCCGCAGAAATACTTCACAAAGAGGATTACAGGCCTCAAATAGATGCCCTACGCAAACCGTCTCAAAAAACTCCTGCTTTACTCTGTCGCATATCGCCTACGCAGAGGTGATCTCTGCCTAACATACAAGGCTATGTCAAACCCAGAGCTGTTGGACATGCTCCACTTAAAGAAATCCCAATCCTTCCAAGCTACATGCTCTAGGGACCTAAACCGTGTCACCACAATAAACAGAACATGCCGGAGGGTTAGATTCCTGTCCCAGAGACTTCCCATACACTGGAATAAATTACCTATCTATATCAAACAAAGCTCCTCATTAGCACTCTTCAAGAAAAATCTTGATGATTGGATGGGAAATAGGAAATTCACCCCAGGGATCACCTCTGTGGCTCTGCTAGACAGTGGCACAGGAAAATAATTTTCTTGGGTGACAAAAGCCAGGGTACCTTTTTAGCTGGGCTTGCCTAGTACCTACCTATGAACCTTGTATGCAAGGTATAGGTCATCTTATCAACAGTAAAGAGCTATGGCTTTAAGGCCATCTGCATAGGACATGCTGTTTATGCCCTGTATTCTTTTAGTGAGAAACCTCTCCGGAGGTACTAGTTGCATAAGCCTGATCAGGTACATACTGAAGGGGATGTTGAACTAAATGATGGGCCTGATGATGGCTGAATACAGTGGACTGATGACTTCCTTGGACCTAGATGCCATGCCTTTACTTATAAATTGAACAACACAGAATAATTTCCTTAATACCTTTGACATATTTTACTGATTCTACTCTTAGGGGTGTGGTATTGTTGGGGTAAATTCTTATTGTGGCTGATTTCCCAATGGGTACTATAATACATTTCTTGGCACTGAGTTTTAACCTGTGGATTTGGCAGCATTCATTCATCTGTGTTAGTCCCAACTGTAGGATGTTTCTCTCCTTTGGGGGGGGGGGGTCTATGGCTGCTTCAAGTTTGCAATCATCTGCACATTTTTCAGCCAGAGACCCTTGGCATTCACCTTGACTAGCAAGAAGTAGATGCCAAAAATGAGTAGACCCATCATAGAGCCCTGAGGGATTCCACACTAGACTGGCCTCTTTGTGGGGGTGGTCTTCCCAACTCTACCTTCCTAGGTCCTATCTGAGAGCCAGCTAGCTATCCCGCATGTAACATTGTGGTTTAAGCTTGTATCCATAAGTCTGTTAACAATACCCAAGTGAAGTATTGTATTAAATGCCTTAGCCACGTCAAGGTAGATAGCATGCATCTTTTTGCTCGCATCCATTGCCTTGGTGGCCTTCTCAAAGAAGTCCACCAAGGCTAAGTATGCACAATCTGCCCTTGACCAAATCAAACTGGGTTGGATCTAGTGTTTGAAGGTTTTCTATCTCCTTATTACTCATTTCCATAGCTTTGCATATGAAACTAGTAAGACTTATTGGCCTGAATTTTCCAAGATCCACTGATAGGCCACTCTTGCACAAAGGGATGACTGCTGCAGTTCTCCATTCACATGGTGCAAAGGCTGTCAGCAGATTATGATTAAACAAAGACTCCAATGGTCCCAACAGGTCATGTTTCAGGCTATTTAGGAGGCATCCTGGGATACTATCATGGCCCATCAATGCAATGCATCTGGCCTTACAGAGTGCATCTAGGACCTGCCTGCCTAGTGATAGCTTGGAGGTGTTTGAAGGTATTGCCTTGGGGAACAGGACAGAGAAGGGGGTAAAACTGGAGATGAATTTGCGAGCAGATTTGCTGCTTCTGAAGTTTTGGAGCATAGCTAAAGAAAGCCTTGGGACTGTCCCCTGCCTCAGAGGCTATCTTTACCTCAAATTTGGCTTTAGTAGACTTAATTTGTTATCTTAATTGGTGGTTTAGTCTGACAACAGTGTTTTCATCATGATGGATGTCGCACTTTCCTAATCTTATCTATGCACCTTTTTGTTCATATTTGAATTCTACCATGGTGAACTTTTTATTTTTTGTTTTTTTAGTTAGCTTTGGGCTTATTTCTGATAGGCACAGCTTCTCTATGCATTTACTGACATGATTATACAGGGTTTCTGTAAAAGGTTCGGCACAGACAGCTATGTTTTCAGAGTTTGTGGGGGAAGGACCTGAAATTTAAACAGGTTATCACTTAGTAGTAGAAAGTTTGCCTTAGAATAGTTTCTTAATTTGACAGGGTTAGCTGGTGTCACAGAATTGTTTTTTTGTTTTGAAGGAGACAGTTTTGTAGTCTAGCCTTACCAAAGAGGACAATACATAAGGAGGTGCAGCTTTCTCTTATGTTTGTGAGTACCAGGCAGAGAATGTTTGCACACCTAGTGGGTGTATGGACAATCTAGTCCACGCCTCCAATCAGTCCAAGTATGAGTTATGGGTTTCTTGGGTCACAGAGAGTGACCTATAGCTTGCAAGGATATAACTGACTTTGCCTATCGAAATCTGGAAATGTAGAAGTTCAACCACATCATCCAGTATGACCAGTCTTTAAGGCAAATTTTTTGTTGGTACAGATTGAAACACTTCAACTTTTGTCCCTGCCTGTGCAGTAGCTAGCCTGAATGTATGGAAGGCATTTTAGACCTGTGCTACTGGAGTGCTCTCTGCTGCTTTAAACCATGCCTCAATAACTGCACCGATGTCCATATTCACCAAGGTGAGGACAGCCTGGACGGAGTGTAGTTTCTTGCTTAGACTCCTATCACTGAGCAGTAAAACCTTTAGATTCTCCTTGAGTTGTTTTTGCTACTTTGGAAGGTTTATCAGTTTGTCACTGACAAAAAAAGACACTATGAGGGTGGACAATGTTTTAGCCAATATTCAAAACCCTAGAAGGGAGAGGTGCAGACCATCCTTGGCAAAGCAATATGGTCTGTTGACCATATGTTCCCATGCTAACAAATACTGTAGTCCCCTTGGAATGACACCAGAAACTAAGCCAGTTATTGAAGTCAATAATCTCCTGTTCATATTGTGGCATCGTCCTTGGTAAAGACAGAATGCTGTTCAATGCTAGGCACATACCAGCCTGGAACACACAGTCCGAGAGCTCCATAATGACTCTCTTCATATAGTCCAAGGAGATATATCTCAGATCATTTACACCTACATGTACTATGACTAAGTCACATGGGTACTTGTGATCTAATGAGTTGAGTGCATGAGTGATTTGCCTGATCATGGCCCCTGAAAAACAACTGACCATGATTTTTTTTCTTTATTCAGCTTAGTAAGTAAGGCATCTGTATGTCTCACAATGATCTCTTGTGATTACAACATGGAGTAGTGTACTGACTTATCTTATGGGCTTGGAAGTTAAAGCAACAAAGGATGTGGCTATATGTATTGTGTTGGGTGCTGTTTTGGTGGAAAGCTATTGGGCTTGCTATGGATTCTTTTTGTAGGACAAATACCTAGAAGGTCTTTAGGTTTTAGTAAGGTTGCCTTTAAGCCTCTAAGCATATGTTGGGCTATCTGATCAGTCAGTACTACATGTGGTGCTTTTAAGTCTCTCACTATATGTTGGTCTTAGACTTGGGTCAGTACTAAGTGTGGTAGATGTAATACTTATGTTACAAACAACCTGACTGTTATTTTGAGTGATTTAATGTGAGTGTCTTGCCACCAGTGACATTGTGTAATTATATCTCACATAAGCAGTATCTGTTTTTCTAAGGATTAGTTGGTTGTCATTGAACATAAGACAATTCCTACATTGTCCCAGGATGCCCATATTTACCAAGCTGCCAACTGAGAAATTGGAAAAGTTCCCATCCATGGCGTTAGGTCTTTTTTAGATGAACTACAATGGCGTGGTACAGCATTCTAACATGGGCACTGTGAGGGTAGAAACTATAACTAGGATATGTGTGATTGAAGTCATGCAGCAATTCTCCACAGAGCACAAATGAATTGCTCCTTGCACAACTGAGTACTGGGTAAAGTTATGGGGGAAATTTAGTGTTTAAGCTCCTGTGTCGATACAAGGCAATACAAACGCCACTGATTAAGGAGTAGCAAAAGTTATAGACTCAAAGAAAAGTAACTAAACCAACTAAAACACCCTCTGGTCAAAGAAATTGTCTCAATTTAAGCCTCACTGTGTGTTTTCCAATTCAGACAGACCAAGCTATCAGAAACAAATCGAACGACATACTATAAAAATAATTACAAGGTGATTCTAAGGCAGGCAAGCCAGCAGTAAGGAATGCACACTTTAAGATGATTTAAAAGCACACAAGCAGCAGCTAAACCAAGGAAAAGCAAATCACTTTACAGTTATGAAATACAGAAAAATGTAATAAAATACTTTGAAAATACCTGAGAAGTCTTACGAAATAGCTTGGAATATTTAAATTTAAAGTACTTACCTTAGCCTGAATGGCACTAAACACATGCAAAACACTTTGAAAACACAGCTAGGGATGCCAAAGATTTGAACTCTGTGTAACTCAGCCAAGAGCTGAGCAAATACTCCAAATTTATAGAGGCAAAGAAAAGTGACTAAACCAACTAAAAACCTCACTGGTCTCACTTTAAGCTTTCTTGTGTGTTTTCCAACTCAGACAGACCAGGCAATATTTCTAATGTCACCAGAATTGCAGGTACAGTCTTCTTAATGTAAAAACATGCTTTATAGTTTGCCAAAAGTGAAAAGGTGTCAGAAGCAAATCAAACCACTTGATATAACAAGTAATTCTTACTTTAGGCCTCCGTGTGTGCTTTCCAACTCAGACAGGCCAGACTCCCTTTCTACTTGCCTGTAAAGATAGGTGAAGACTGCCAGCCTGGCCAGACAGAAATTTGTAAATAATTCTGTCATTTGTAAATATTAATATAAGCCACAGGCTTGTTCTCTTAAATGGGAAAAATGGTGTTAAATGTGAAACTGCAAAAATGTAACAACAGTGCACTCTGCTGTAACAAAGCTGACAAGTCAATTCTTTGATGTCAAAACTCGGAGCCAATATGTCTGGATGAAGGAATTCTGCCTATTGTTTTGAGGCCAGAGTTAATGGCTAGAATTTGCATGTATAATTTCATTTATTGCTCTGGTTCCTGACCAGCTGCAAGATCAAAGGGCTATTAACCTCTGAGAGTCTGTTAGCCTGGGAAAAAGAAAGAAATTATGCAATCTGAAATGAATCAGTGGTACTGTGTTATCAATTTAATGACAGAAAGAATGAGAGCATTAGAGCATTTGCCTTGAGAACATCCAACATCACCAGCACTGTCTTGCTCTATCTGTAAGTTTATTTTAGAACTGTGTTTTCTCTTAGATATAGCTAGGAAATAGGAAGACTAGACTACTTTGTTTTTCTGTGATGTCAGAACATTTCTAATGTATTTAAAACATTTCTCTGTGATCTCTGAACTCTTAACTAGCACTGTGTAGTAAGAAATATTGTCTTGTGTTTTTATCATTTATTATTAAATATTTTTAAACCTTTCAACTGTGACTGTTTTGAAAAGAGATAATTTAAGCTCTAGAGTACATTGCATATATATAATGATACTGTACCAAGTCACTCCACATAAGCTTTGCTGTTCAGTCACACTTACCATTTGGATAATAATATTGCACAGTAATAACTGGACACCCTTTAATAAGGGCCGTTGAGTAGCTGATAAATATTAGTGGGTGGTGGCAAGTGGTACTACTGTATAGGCTGGGTAAAAGGGGCATAGCTAGAAAACCTGTGCCAGCCTTCCCCAGGAGTGTCTGTGTGGTTGTGTGTCAGCTACTTGGGCAGGGACATGAAGCACTGGTTGGACAGAGAGGGTGCTGTAGGTTTTAGCTTGACCACTAGCCTGAAATCTGGACCCTATAGCTGTGCCAGTGGGGAGTCTTATTGGGGACCTGGAGAGAAAGGGAGAAACTAGCCCCAGACTGACTGTGATCTCTGTGTGTTCTTAAGGGAAACTGTACTTTACTGTGTGTGTATTTACTATCCTTTCCCTATATGGACACCTCTCACTGGTGTTAGTGGTGAGGATTGAGGCTCCTTGATTGCCGGGCCAGTGCACAGGCGTCACACTGCCAAAAGAATTTAAGGAAGTAGTAGCTGTGGATTTTTGCCCATGCTCATATAGGAAATGTTTTATTCTATAAACCAGTCTGAGTTTTTGATTTTTTCATTACTCAGTAGATGAGTAAGTCAAATTTTAGATATTGATAATGCTTCCAAGAGGCTTACTACAGGGAACTAATTTAATAGCAGTGCAGTTGGAGGTTAGAATAAAGTATTTGTAGTGCTAGACATTGACTTCAATGACATTAACATGAGGTTAGTTTAGTCTGGGTGGACTTGTTAAGCCATGTCTTGAATGTACAGAATGTTTGCTGTGTGAATTTGTGGAGTTTGTGAAAGGTGGTGGGGGGGGTTGTGAAGATGATGCTATAGTCATCTGCAGTGAAGATACTGGTAAATTAATTTGGATAATGGATGAGGGCAGGATGACATGCAATTTTAGGCAAGCCATTAATAAAGATGTTGAACAGATGGGGAGCCTAAGAATGATTCTTGGGGATTCCTACAGGGATGGGAAGAAATGTGGATGTTGAAATGATAGCCGATAAAACATGTGGCCCAATCATAGGCTTCCAAATGAATCAAAAAAAATTTCCAAAACTTGTTTGAGGACATTGGTTGTGTGTACTCCAAAATAAAAATCTCTTCCATTTTTCTGCGTACACTTTCCTTGTACTAGGTCTCTAGCTTCCATAATCACATTTAAAACTTGTTGAGGAAGTTGAGACCTGCTGTGTCAACATAGAATATGCCAGGCTGTTAGATGAAGAGAGTGAAGCTTGACATTGAGGAGATGACCGTCCTTCTGAGACAACAGATGTGGAATCAAAGGTAAAGGCCATGGAGGCTTCCTTACCAGACTCCTTAGTAGTGGATACCAGTGTTGCCGAGGCCAATCTGGAGCTATTAAAATCATCCTTGGCTTGTCTTGTCTGACCTTTAAGAGCACCTTTGGAAGAAGAGGCAGAGGTGGAAAGGCATACACATGAAGGTGTTTCCAACTGAAAGACAGAGCATCCACTTTCCAAGCTGTGTGATGAAACCCCTTTGTGCAAAACTTTGGCAGCTGGTGGTTTAGTGGAGAAGCGAACAGATCTATGTCTGGAGTTCCCCATGACACTGTCAATTTCTGAAATACATGAAGATCCAGTTTCCACTCGTGGGGATCCATGATTTGTCTGCTTAACACATCTGCTAAGGAGTTCTGTGCTCCCGGCAGAAACCTTGCCTGAAGAGTTAGATGCAAGCTTAGCGCAGTCTCCCATAAAATCATTGCTTGCCTGCATAGAGGATAAGAATGTGTTCCCCCTTGCTTGTTGATGTACCACATGACAGTTGTGTTGTCTGTTAGAATCAACACCTGCCCTGGAAGAAGTAACTCCTTGAAAGCCATTAATGCAAACTGGACTGCTAACATCTCCTTCATGTTGATATGTAGATGCTGTAGTCTGGCAGGCCACTTGTCTTGTATCCACTTTCCATTCAGATGAGCTCCCCAAGCAATGTCCGAGGCATCCGTCGTTAAAATCTGACTCCTCTGGCCGGGTCACAGAGAGTCCCTTGTTTAGGTGACATTCCTGAGCCCACCACAAAAATTCTTTTTGAAGGCAAGGTATTATTTGAATGACAGTGTCCAAATCCTGGCAGTGCTGTGTCCATACATTTTTGAGATACCATTGTAGCTTCCTCATATGCAGTTTGGCATTGGAAGCACCAGAATACAAGATGCCATGAACCCTAATGCTTGAAGGACTGTCCTTGCAGTCAGCACGGACTGATGAGATAGGTGATGGAAGTAAAGTGATAGACTCTTTTGTTTGTCCGGGGTTAAAAAGGCCATCTGGGCTGCTGTATTCAGTCTCACACCCAGAAAGCACATGTCTTGAGAGGGTACTAGACTGGACTTTATTTCGTTCACAGAATACCCTAGGCATCTTAGCACTGCTATAACATATTCCAGATGCTGTAGAAGGTCTTCCTTTTCTTGAGCCAGAATCAGGCAGTCGTCCAAGTAAGGATAGATTTGAATTCCTTTTAGCCTGAAGTAAGCTATCACTGGAGCCAGAACCTTTGTGAATACTCTGGGCAGTAGATAAGCCAAAGGGCAATGCAGAGAACTGATAATGAGAATTTCCAGCTCGAAAACGCAGATACTTCCTGCAACTCAGTCTTATAGGCACATGAAGGTAAGCTTCCTTGAGATCTAAAGTTACCATCCAGTGATCTTTGCCCAGCAGAGGTAAAAGCTGTTGTAACGTCAACATCTTGAACTTGGGAATGTCCAGATAAGTGTTGAGGATAGATAAATCCAAAATTGGTCTCCACGTGTTCCCCTTCTTTGGTACTAGGAACAGGCGAGAATAAAATCCTAGGCCCCTTTCTGATACAGGGACTGGCTGAATGGCCCCTATTTGGAGTAACTGTGAAATTTGCTTGTGAGCCTCTTTCCTTTGTGGAGGAGGAACGTCTGGCATGCCTTTGAAAGGGGGCAATGTATGGAAATAAAACCTGTAACCGTGGTGAATGATATCCAACACCCATCTGTCTTGAGTAATTAAATCCCAATTTTCCTTGAAAAGAGACAGTCTTCCTCCCAAAGGAGCTGCCAGACGAAAATCTACTGGCAGCTGAAAAGGCAGGTCATTGGGTCTGTTTGCGAAAGGACTGACCCTGCCCTCACCAGAAGTCTGAGCAGGTGAACTCCCTGTTCTAGGCCTAAAGAACCTTGAGCTCTGCCCCTACCACGTCTAGACCTACCCCTAGACTGGGAATCATAAGCAGGATATGTCCATCCCTTAGTAGGCCAATTTCTACTAAACTTCGGTGGCTGCACCTGCAAAAAATCTTTAACAGTTTGCATAGACTTAGCTTTGTCCTCCATTTTCTTTAAAACTGCTTCCACAGGCGAACCAAACAACACATCAGACTGTAAAGGAGCATCCAAAATCCTTGTCTTAACATGCTCAGCTAAATTCTGATCCCTCAACCAGGCATGCCTGCGAAGAACAGAACTAGTGGCAGCCACCCTCGAGGAGGCCTGTACAGCATCAAAACCACATTGCAAAGAATGCTTACCCACTTGTTCAGACACATGAACTAAATCCAGCAACTCTTTACACTCAATACCTTCTGCCAAAGCATCCACCTTAGATTTCAGTTGTGAAAGGAGATAATTTTGATATTTAAGCATGTGAAACTGACAATTCAACGCCCTCATGGCTAAAGTGGAAGAAGTATACACTTTCTTTCCCCATCTATCCAAAGCCCTTGCCTCTTTATCAGTGGGAACAGGGTTTTAACCACAGAGGCCTTAACACCTTTGGGTCCCTGAGAAACAGTTTCGGGTCCGCCCTAGGACTCTTAAAAAGATACTTATGAGCTTCAGGCACCCTATAGTACCTATCAGGTTTAACAGGAGCAGGAGGCAAAGAATCAGGGTTCAGGGAAGTCTCTGCAAAAACATCTTCCACCACATTCAACACAGGAGGTATAGCTAAGGGCCTATGCTGGGGCAAAAACAAGAATTCCCTAAGCCTTTTCCTGGAATCAGAGTAATCCTGGCCTTCCCATTTAAAGTGCTCCCTCATGGAATGCAGAGTCTCTGAAAATGAGAAATCCTCAGGAGGAGAAGCTGTAGGAGTGGAATCATCCACATCAGAATCAGAATAAGGAGGATACTCCTGCAAATCTTCAGAAGACTCAGAAGCCTCTGAACACTGTTCAAAACTATCAAACTCCGGTTCCACCCTAGGCCTCTTATCAGGAGGGGGCATAGAACCTCTAATCATAGTAATCAAATCTTCTGCCATTTTAAGCATATGTTTCTTAGGCACAGAACCTGAAATGCCAGGAGAAGCCCCCACTGAAGCTGAACTTGGCCTACCTCTCAAAGAAGTTTTGGCAACAGAAGGAGAGGCCCTAACTACCTTGGGAAGAGAGGGAAGAACAGGTACCTGAGAAGCCCCCTCAGCCTGGCCTACCTCCTGAGAAGGCACATCCTGTAACAGTAAAGTTTCTGCCTGAGACTCCATGGAAACTCCTGGCAAAACCTCTGGCTCCACTGAGCCTTCTAAAGAACCGACGTCCGGGACTGCCGGTTCATCAACCCTAGGCTTCGCTGTTTTGTCCTTGCGCTTCTTGGACGAAGCGGGCGTCGGAGCATCCGACGGCATTCTATAATTGCAACGCTTCCCAAACACTAACCTGGCACAGTCTAACCGTCTCTTAATAGTGCGTTTGTTAAACCTAGCACAAGAGCGGCATCCAACAACGTCGTGCTCAGGCCCTAAACAAGGTATACACAAGGTATGGTAATCCCTATGAGGTATCTGTTTCCCACAAGAAATACAGTTATTCACTTTTTCTGACATCCGGTTAAATACTGAGGCAAGAAAACCAAAATGTTCTAGCGGGTACTTAGCCAACTCTGATTGGGTCTGAAACTCCGGCTTCGGAAATATTTCAGAACGCCAACCTGCACTCGCAAAACTGCTTCTGCATCGGACCATGCGGCAAAAAAGACTGAGGATATGACGTCGGTCATGCGCATTAGTACCCTGACGTACTGACGTCAGTCTAATGCGCCCTGACCGACGTCAGCCATATACTCTGGTATTCGGGCCGACTGGACAGCGGACTACCCAATAGTAAGGACTGCAGCAATGTGGAACGAAGAACATCAAATCGAACGACATACTATAAAAATAATTACAAGGTGATTCTAAGGCAGGCAAGCCAGCAGTAAGGAATGCACACTTTAAGATGATTTAAAAGCACACAAGCAGCAGCTAAACCAAGGAAAAGCAAATCACTTTACAGTTATGAAATACAGAAAAATGTAATAAAATACTTTGAAAATACCTGAGAAGTCTTACGAAATAGCTTGGAATATTTAAATTTAAAGTACTTACCTTAGCCTGAATGGCACTAAACACATGCAAAACACTTTGAAAACACAGCTAGGGATGCCAAAGATTTGAACTCTGTGTAACTCAGCCAAGAGCTGAGCAAATACTCCAAATTTATAGAGGCAAAGAAAAGTGACTAAACCAACTAAAAACCTCACTGGTCTCACTTTAAGCTTTCTTGTGTGTTTTCCAACTCAGACAGACCAGGCAATATTTCTAATGTCACCAGAATTGCAGGTACAGTCTTCTTAATGTAAAAACATGCTTTATAGTTTGCCAAAAGTGAAAAGGTGTCAGAAGCAAATCAAACCACTTGATATAACAAGTAATTCTTACTTTAGGCCTCCGTGTGTGCTTTCCAACTCAGACAGGCCAGACTCCCTTTCTACTTGCCTGTAAAGATAGGTGAAGACTGCCAGCCTGGCCAGACAGAAATTTGTAAATAATTCTGTCATTTGTAAATATTAATATAAGCCACAGGCTTGTTCTCTTAAATGGGAAAAATGGTGTTAAATGTGAAACTGCAAAAATGTAACAACAGTGCACTCTGCTGTAACAAAGCTGACAAGTCAATTCTTTGATGTCAAAACTCGGAGCCAATATGTCTGGATGAAGGAATTCTGCCTATTGTTTTGAGGCCAGAGTTAATGGCTAGAATTTGCATGTATAATTTCATTTATTGCTCTGGTTCCTGACCAGCTGCAAGATCAAAGGGCTATTAACCTCTGAGAGTCTGTTAGCCTGGGAAAAAGAAAGAAATTATGCAATCTGAAATGAATCAGTGGTACTGTGTTATCAATTTAATGACAGAAAGAATGAGAGCATTAGAGCATTTGCCTTGAGAACATCCAACATCACCAGCACTGTCTTGCTCTATCGGTAAGTTTATTTTAGAACTGTGTTTTCTCTTAGATATAGCTAGGAAATAGGAAGACTAGACTACTTTGTTTTTCTGTGATGTCAGAACATTTCTAATGTATTTAAAACATTTCTCTGTGATCACTGAACTCTTAACTAGCACTGTGTAGTAAGAAATATTGTCTTGTGTTTTTATCATTTATTATTAAATATTTTTAAACCTTTCAACTGTGACTGTTTTGAAAAGAGATAATTTAAGCTCTAGAGTACATTGCATATATATAATGATACTGTACCAAGTCACTCCACATAAGCTTTGCTGTTCAGTCACACTTACCATTTGGATAATAATATTGCACAGTAATAACTGGACACCCTTTAATAAGGGCCGTTGAGTAGCTGATAAATATTAGTGGGTGGTGGCAAGTGGTACTACCGTATAGGCTGGGTAAAAGGGGCATAGCTAGAAAACCTGTGCCAGCCTTCCCCAGGAGTGTCTGTGTGGTTGTGTGTCAGCTACTTGGGCAGGGACATGAAGCACTGGTTGGACAGAGAGGGTGCTGTAGGTTTTAGCTTGACCACTAGCCTGAAATCTGGACCCTATAGCTGTGCCAGTGGGGAGTCTTATTGGGGACCTGGAGAGAAAGGGAGAAACTAGCCCCAGACTGACTGTGATCTCTGTGTGTTCTTAAGGGAAACTGTACTTTACTGTGTGTGTATTTACTATCCTTTCCCTATATGGACACCTCTCACTGGTGTTAGTGGTGAGGATTGAGGCTCCTTGATTGCCGGGCCAGTGCACAGGCGTCACACTGCCAAAAGAATTTAAGGAAGTAGTAGCTGTGGATTTTTGCCCATGCTCATATAGGAAATGTTTTATTCTATAAACCAGTCTGAGTTTTTGATTTTTTCATTACTCAGTAGATGAGTAAGTCAAATTTTAGATATTGATAATGCTTCCAAGAGGCTTACTGCAGGGAACTAATTTAATAGCAGTGCAGTTGGAGGTTAGAATAAAGTATTTGTAGTGCTAGACATTGACTTCAATGACATTAACATGAGGTTAGTTTAGTCTGGGTGGACTTGTTAAGCCATGTCTTGAATGTACAGAATGTTTGCTGTGTGAATTTGTGGAGTTTGTGAAAGGTGGTGGGGGGGGTTGTGAAGATGATGCTATAGTCATCTGCAGTGAAGATACTGGTAAATTAATTTGGATAATGGATGAGGGCAGGATGACATGCAATTTTAGGCAAGCCATTAATAAAGATGTTGAACAGATGGGGAGCCTAAGAATGATTCTTGGGGATTCCTACAGGGATGGGAAGAAATGTGGATGTTGAAAGTTGCCATTTTATACACTGGATTCTATTAAAGAGATAAGACTGAAACCACTAGATAGTTGCAGTGGAGAGGCCTATAAAAGAGAATTTTTACAATAGTTTCTGTTGT
Organism: Protopterus annectens; assembly: GCF_019279795.1. Lineage (NCBI taxonomy): Eukaryota > Metazoa > Chordata > Ceratodontiformes > Protopteridae > Protopterus > Protopterus annectens. Next base: position 1,249,630,236 of record NC_056745.1, read on the forward strand.
GACAGAGCACAGAATGCTTTAAACAGATCTAGGAATACAGAGGATACCAGGAAATTATTATTTCTATGTTGATGTACAGTGTTGAGAAAGGATACAATGGCGGTAGGAGAACTCCAGGATGCACACAAACCATACCGTGAAGGTGACAGGATATTGATATTTAGGATACAAAATAAAAGTTGGCTATGCATGCATTTTCCAGGATTTTTGAGAGGCGAGATAATATGGCAATTTTTCTGAAGTTATAGATTTCTATACAGAATCTGTCCTTATGCAATGGTAGTATGTAGTGTTGTTTCTATGTATCAGAAAAGATAAATTCTTGGATGGATCTCTTGATTAGTATTGAGACAGCATAGGCTATTACCTCTTCTGCTAGTTTTAGGTATTCAGATGAAACATACTCTGCAGCAAGGATGGCGTTTTTCAGGTTATGAAGATGATGTCTGTTTGTGGATGTGAGAACTGGTTTAAAATTATTAAAAATGTGTGGCACTTACAGATGGTGGAGGTAGAGTCTCATGTTTTGAGAAAGAAAAACCTGTGCTGATAAAGGTAAACTAAACTAAGCACAGGCCAACACAGTTCATACATTGAAGTTTCTTTAATATTTCTAAATATAAGTTACTTGTATAGAAAATATTAGCAAAACACCAAAAATATTTTTATGTACACAATTTTATTAAATTCACAATACTTAGCTAAAGACATGAGCACGCATACAATTACAGAAAAGACAACAAACCTTTGGACACATTTTTCTCAGTTTCATGCATTAAACATGTTTTCTTCTTTAACAATTATCATTCACTCCAGCATTACATAAATTGCTCAGATCCTTCCTTCCCTGAAAATTCACTCATCCTCCTCCCTAACATTTTTCTGCATGTGCTAATGTCACAAATTCCATTTATTTCTATATAATTTGCTCCTTTCCATTTCTAAAGATCCCACCTGCAATTATTTTATTTCCTTTTCAATATTCAATACTTTAATTACAGCTGGTTTAGATTTTAGTTTACATTTATTAGTAAGCCAATAACAACAAACTTAGCAAGGTCTTGCTATGTCTAGGCAATTCAGATCCTGTATCCCAGCTCAAAATGATCATTCCTTTGTTACAATCATTTTCTCCACTCAGCATTTCAAACTAAGTATTTTGTAGGGAATTTCTAAAATCTGCCAACTGGTTACTTTCCCAGAAAAAAATGTGTTCCCAGTCACCTCTCTTTCTCTCTATACACACACATACACACGCACACATGCACACAAGCACACACACACACACACACACAGACACATATATATATAAAATATAACATCTATATCCATATATATATATATATATATATATATATATATATATATATGGTTCTACCTTACATAGTCGACAGTACAGAACACCGACAACGCAATCATCGACACCACATAATCGACAGTGCATAAACACGACACCTCACATGCCCGAAAACGAAATAACCGACGGTACACAAACACGAAACCTCATACGCTGCACACAGCACAATAACAACAATCAACAAACAAAACACATCCCCTGTCCAAAACCACACACACAACACAAGCACACCAAAATCCTTACAAACCCACACTAAACCTCACATACACAACTATCAACAACCCTAACCCAAACCCTAACCCTAATGCCCGTCACTATCTCACACTCAGCTAACCCGCGCCCTAACCCTAACTCGCTTAACCGCCCCTAACCCAAAGACTTTCACTACCGCACACTTACCTAACCCGCACCCTAACCCTAACTCACTTAACCCGCCCCTAACCCAAAGACTTTCACTACCACACACTTACCTAACCCGCGCCCTAACTCACTTAACCCACCCCTATCCCCACAGACCGTCAATATCCACACTTACCTTACTCGCACCCTAACGTCCGTCACTACCGCATACTTACACAGCCTTTTCTCATGTCGGTATCCTCGGCGTCAGTGTTTTCATCCGTCGGTCTTCTGCATTTTCGATCTTCTGGCGATCGCGATTGCATTGTCGATGTTCTGCACTGTCGACTATGTAAGGTAGAACCATATATATATATATATATATATATATATATATATATATATATATATATACATATATATATGTATGTGTGTATGTGTGTGTATCCCATCACACCTCCATCAATTGATGTCTACCGCAGGAAAATTTGCTGAAGTCTATTTAGGGTATAAAATACCTATGCAAGCGCTTCAAAGCAAAAATTCTAATGTTTCTAGACTTTGTTGCATACCTGAAAGCAATGCAGATACCCCCCCCACCACCACCACCACTTGTGTAAACTGGCCTTCTAATCTCTCTCTTTCTAATCTTTTCTAACCTCCTCTGATTGATTTTTATACAATCTGTCCATTACCGTTAACTATAAAGTCCATCAAAGCTGGAACTGTACAATGTATATACCAAGCAAACCAGGTAATGTGCCATTGTTTTAAGTGTTATGCAGACCCGTAAACCATTGTCAATCATTTTGATTTGAAAACCAAAGAAACCAAATAAACTAGTATAAAAACAGTAAAGAATAAACCACACCGAGAAACTGAGTAAGGTTTTAAAAGGGCTCACACTAAATATTATAACCATTAAAAATAATAATAAACACTACTAATGTATTACAAACATAATTAAGTATATTATTCCTTAAGTAATTAAGGAATTTGAAAATGTTATTGGAGAGTGGACCACCTAACATATACGGCCCCCATTGTGGTATGTTTAAATGTGGGACATGTAGGTGGTGCAAATACATAAAAGTAACCAAGCAGGTTAGTATAGGAAATATGTTTTTTCCCATTAAGGGTAAATATAATTGCAACACTATGGGTGTTGTTTATTTAGGAATATGTACCTGCTGTCCAGCATTTTATGTAGGTCGTACTGAAAGGCATTTAAAAAATAGAATTTATGAGCATATTTATGCAATAAATAAATCAAATTTAAACAATGCCCTTGCGAGACATATTAATTCTAACCCCTCACATGAATTTAATTTTGTAGTGTTGGATAAAATCATTGAAAATGAAAGGGGTGGTTCAAGTGACCTAAAGTTAGATGAGAAGGAACTAATTTGGCAAATTAAATTGAATGCAGCTTCAAAGCCAGGTTTAAATGAAGCTATTTCATTCAATAGTATTTTAAAACTGAGGGCCTTGTTGAGATGAATTGTTTATTATGTATATTTAAATTTATATATTTATATTTTTATTTTTGAATATACATAATATTTAGATGTACTTAATTATGTTTGTAATACATTAGTAGTGTTTATTATTATTTTTAATGGTTATAATATTTAGTGTGAGCCCTTTTAAATGTGGGCTTGTCTTTTGCATTGTTCCATGATGTCATAGTTTTGATTATGTATTTAATGAATACTTTATCCATTTGTTAATTGTCTGAAGAAGTTTGCTGAAATAGTAAATGAAAGCGCTAACCTTACTCAGTTTCTCAGTGTGGTTTAATCATTTTGATTTGCTTGTTTGTTTCAATTTTATGTATGAACTTCGGTATTCATATATGACCAGGGTTGGTTATATGTGGTCCGGACATTAGAACACTTCATAAAAGTGATTCACACTAATGTCAGGGCTAGCTTTTGTAATTACCAGGGACGTACAACAGCAGTAGTCTCACAGCCTAAAAACATGCATTGCTCTAGAAAGCATACATGACCACATGTTACTATATGTAGAAGATGAGTCCATACTCTATTTACATATTTCAGAAAGTATACTGCTATGCTTATTTCTAACACATACATCAAATGTGAGTGAATAGCCCTGACTGCAGGAACTTTGCTATAATCAAAGTATGCTAGCTACTGTACAGCTGCCACTGGGTTGTGTATCCTCTAAGGAATTACAAAACATCTCAGAAAGGTAACTTTGTTGGATGGTGTTGTAAAACATCAGCATACAGTGTTGTGTATCTATGATTGAAAGAGGTTATGTCGCATAACCTTGTGTACCATTCCTGTAACAGCCATGTCAGTCAATGACATTTCACTGTAGGCATAAAAGCCCTACAAAGATCAGCAATTTGTGTCACTGGTTTAATGCACTGATGCTTTGGCATACTGTAATGGCCTATTTGTTCAATATATGCTGCTATTAAAGAATAGGCAGGTTATTATCTACTGTACAAATTTCACTGGTGAGAAACCACCTGTTAGGACAGATTGTGCACACATATTACAAAATAGTCAATGCTGTGCATGATGTGGTCTGCAGTAGGCATTGTTGTTGCTGCAGACATGTTATGTGGGTAGGGTGTTTCTCAACAGGCAGACACATGATGGCATACCAGACACACACAGGGAAAACAACAACAAAGCTTGTTGTTTCGTAGTACCAGGCAATGTGTGTCTGTACTCACTTTGACACATTTTAAATGATTGCTAGTACACATTGCATGTAAATTTCCCATCTTTTTTGGTATGCAGATACAAATGATTAATTCATAGAAATTTCTGCTTCCCAGGCCATGTCTGTGGGACCCAGTTACCTGTTCTGTTTGTAGCAATGTAAACTCAATATACCTATGCTACTTATATGATTCCTCCTCAGTGGACATTTGAGCCTACTTTAATCCCATCCAGCTATGCTACTTTCTCTGATGTACAAGGCAGACTACTGCAGATAATGACCTGCTTGCTGTATTATTACTTTACAGACACAGCCAATCCTAATTAATACATTTTGGTGTCTCAAGACATGACAGCAGAGTACACCTCCTTTGCAATAATGTTCTAATAACAGATCCACTGGGTGCTTCCCTTCCAGTGACAGGTTTTGTGGTGGGGCAAGTGGGTTTGCTTGTACTACCTGGGACATCAGGATATGCCACTGCAGCCCTTCGGTATGCTGTACTTTTTGTGTCATGTACATTTTTTGGTGATAATATCGTTCAGCTATGTTATGCTCAGCAGCTGATCACCATATTTGGAACAACAGGTGCTGGTACATGGATGTTGATGATGCATGTCCACAACTGTAGACCAATAAATTCCTGTATGTACCTCATATTGTGATTTACACATACTGTGCTGCTACATTTGCATACCTACTGCATACATGAACTCGTACAGATATGCCGCAACGTACAACATTACTAAGGGAACATTAATGAGTGACATACCTCTCTGGTGTACATCCTGAATCATGCACCATCCTTCCATAACTGCAAGACTTGTTTATGCATCCTGATAGGAATGACGAACAAACTAGCAGTAAATTAATCACAGCACAAGGCAATGCAGACCACATGCAAACTTCAATCCCTGTTCTGAATTCAGTTTCTGCAGCTTACACATTGGATGATAATGGGAAAGTTTACTAACTAGTCTATCTTAGTCTCTCATCATGTATTTTCTCAGTTTTTGGAGAGTTTACCACAGCTCTTCTAAATTATGTGAAAATCCAATAAAGTGGCATGTGAATCCCACCTCCATCTTTATTTCATAGTTTTGTATGCATTTAACAAATCAGAAAATGCAGTTAAATAAAAAACATTATACAAACTAGTCTGGTTCACAATTTTTATTTACATCCTTCCAGATAGTTAAATAATATGAAAACTACAAACCTCCACAATGTGTCATTCCATACAGCGTATAACCTTTGTTACAAAGACATTCAAAGCTTCCCTGATAGTTGATACAAGTATGATCACATGTTCTGTCAAAGGAGCATTCATCTATGTCTGAAAAGCAATAGAAAATGACATTTATCACTAGTGTCTGGCATTTCATATTAACTTCTTTAAATGAGCTTGCACATAACAACCTCTTGTTAGTCAAAACTCCAAATGCCAACATTTTGTCAAGCTCACTTACATCCCATCTAAACTATGATCCACATAAAACTCAGGCACCTTTCTTAATTATATGTTTATCTTAAAAACTAAATTTATTTACTAAAAAAGAATAATTTACGAATTTTATCAGTATTTTTTACTTGACAAATTTAGGTAATTAATGCCTGGCATATGTTGTTACACTGAAAGAAATGCTGATTCTTCAGAGGTGAGGTGCAATCAACCACATTAGCATCACATTATTTTTAGAAGAAAAAAAAGAGATATTCAGTTTATTAGCTGTATAATTTTATTTTTAGAAGAACAAGAGAGCGATTCAGTTTATTAGCTGTACAACTGTAAAATTCAATGAGAATTCTAACATATAATGTACTGCTATTACAAGCTAAAATTCATATTGCCTGATTTAGTACAACGAAAAGGCTTCTTTATATCTTTTTTTTCTATCCTCTCTCTGTGGACTATCAAGTCCTACTGCTACTATACCCACTTGTTTCCTAACACCAGGACTACAGACAGTTGTGGCAAAGCCATCAGACAGGCAGCAAAAAGTGGGCCTAAACTCAATTCTCAGTTACTGATAAAATAGTGTGTTTATGCATTCCAATAGTTGAATGCACACTACTACACAACTGCATTGAATGCTACTATACAAATGCAGTTTTGCAGGGCCAAGCTCACATCCCATACCCATAGCACTGCATGCCTTAACTTTCTTTCTCTTCAGTAGATATTAGCACTGTAGCAGATTGGACTCTGTGATTGCACACCCCCCCCCCCCCCCAGATGGGTGTACTGCCATCCGCTGCTGACTACTGCACTCCCTCTCTGTCTCCTACTGCAGCCAGGTCACTAGCCAATCCTGGGAAATTAGGGTCACAGTCAAGGCTTTACACTGCTGCATAACAGGAGATGCTTATTTATGTACTTCCTTTTGACTACTTACTGTACTCTGAAACACCTACAATCAATATTGCATCACCAGCCAATCATTACCTCATCTCCTGTAGTTTGATGTGCTCATACCTGCCAGGGTATGTTCCTAAGATCAGAAAATTTGCAGTAGATTTTGGTAACAAATACAACTAAAAGCATGTTGGCAGGATTCAGAAAAATCTATAATTGGCTAGGCTTAAAATGGCTCACAAGGGCAGTTAGCTTAGTACTAATCTATGAACCTATGAACCTATGAATCTATGAACCTATAAGATTTCTGCACAGTGTAAATACTTATGTGCTGGGTATTTGAGCTACACCTAGTGGAATTCAGAAAGGACAAAGATGAAAATGACACACACACTGTACAACTTAGTTCAGTACTGTGCTAGTGAGCTACACCAGGGTAATGATAAACGACAGACAAGGATTCATTGACAGGATACTTACATAAAATATATATAGCAGTGTGACACTAAACAGAATCTAAGAAAACTGCTGAAAGAAAAAGCCCTGAATATGATTAACATGCAACTATAATCCTGAAGGTGAATTTACAGATTGTTTCTACTGTAGTGGCAAAGCCTGCCATACCTCACTCCCACACTAAACTGTACCCTACACTCCTAGTTGTATCCAGCACTGACAACGGCCCATCCTGGGAGAAAAGGGCATACAATCTGGAAAATGCTGTCATAAACAGAAGCTATGTCCCCTGCATTTTCAGGCTATCTGTTGTTCTGCTATTTGACTACCCCTTCATTGATTATGCAGACAGACAAGTGCGAATGATTCAAGAGAAACACAGAAAAACACAGAATAAAATATGCTACATGATGGTGACACAGTACTCAAGGAGTGATTACCCTAAAAAAAACTGGTGATAGCTGCTGCTTCATGCTAGTTACATAGTAATAAATGAAGACTGTATAAACAGTAAGGGATCAAAGCAGTATTTACATTACAAGTACAAATATATAAAAAAAAAAAAACAGAAGATAGAAGCGCAGAATAAGCTGACACATCCTGACAGACAGTGAAACCAAAGACTAGTATGAACTAACAAGGGCATGAGTACACCAGCTACTGCAGATCTGTGCCACTTATGGGAAGTCCCGTACAGATCATGACAGATCTGTCTTAGTTGAGACAAAAAGTGACATGGCAACATATATACTGTTCAATACGATATCATAAGTGTGTGCTAAAAACTATACTAATAACTGTATCCTTTATTCTGAGACAATAATTCAATGCAGCCAAGGTTCTGGAGGTTGGGGGCAGGTTGTACATGAACAGACCTGCTCTCTTTCCACCACAGATTTTCCCCAAACAGAAATATCTTGGATTCCCTCACAGTGACAAAAGGCTACTTTGTAGCAATATTCATACTTTGCAGTTAGCATAGGTTTGGAGAAGATGGACAGCAGCATTTTAACACTATGTCTGCATAATATGTGCCTCACTATGGTTTTCTGATCTATAATGATGTGTTAGCTTTTTCTGCATCTGTACTGCCTACATGCCACATCCCATCTCTCTGCTACAACACATGCTGTTTTTCTTGGCCTCTCAGGGGCCTTAACAGTAGCTCTAACAACGCATTCATATCCCTATGTTAATATCCCTATTTGTATTTTTATTAACTCACTGCCTGCAGACTGCACACATCTGTGGGATAGCACACTTGAACACTGGTGCAGGTACCAAGTTTATTCAGTTTTAGTCCCTATTTTTTTTTTCTTATTTTAAAACCAGAATGAAGCTTGTCGCTACAATAAACATGACATGCTGGAGGGACAGATTCCTGTCCCAGAGACTTCCCATACTCTGGAACAGGCTACCCATCTATGTCAAGCAAAGTTCTTCATTAGCACTCCAAGAAAAATCTTGATGAGTGGATGGGAAATAAGAAATACACCCCGGGAATCACTTCTGTGTCTCTGCTCGATGGTGGCATAGGAAAACAACTTTCTTGGGTGGCGTAAGCCAGGGAACCTTGTTGGCTAGGCCTACGTAGGCCCTTGGGCCGATAGCCTAGTACCTACCTATGAACCTAAGATGCTTTAAAACACAAAAAATGTTCTAATTTGCAGCATATATCTACAAATAATTATTTGGCTAGTATAGCGACTGTGCAAACCAAACAATTACACTGCAGCTTCCCATTAAAATCAACAAGAACTTTAACCAAGAAGTATTAAAGTTCTACCCCTTAAATACAGTAATAAAATTATTTATTTATTTATTTATTTATTCCAATTTGATGACTGGGGAGGTCCACTGGGCTCGGGGAGCCTGTTTTCAGTGGAGGCCTGGGGAGAAAAGCTCCAACAATGCATAGCTACATGAATAATTACTAAGAAACATTGCATTACTGACAAACAGGTAGCATTCATAAAGAAACAAACAATTACAATTTTGTTTAGGTGTAAAAGACAGGCAAACGGCTTTGAGGCTAGATTTTACAGTATAGTTATTTATACGTAATACAAATGAGCAAGGTTAGCTAGGTGAGAGGTTAGTCAGGAGTAAAAGTGGATGAGACCTTGAGAGGTATAGGGTGAAGAGTACAGTTGCATTTCCTGTTTGAGTAAAGGTGAGAATGAAGAAGAGTTTTAAAGTTTTCGAGGTTATCGCAGGTCCTAAGAGTGGAGGGAAGAGCATTCCATTTTTTGGCTAAGGTGAAGGGAAGCAGAAGTTGACCAGCTGGGCGCTTAGGTTTGTGGATGGTGATTAGGTTTTGGTGGGTACATCTAAGTGTTATTATAAAGTCTAAGGATTTGAGACTGGCTGCACTTGGCAAACAATTGCAATATTTAACCAACAATCTGTATCATATGACTACATACTACCATGAAATGCAGTTGTCAGGAACTTCAGGGATGTTTTTTATCTTGCAGGTATGTCTTTTGTTTTATATTCTAAGAGCAAACAAGACAAAACTGTGTTTGCCTGTTTGTTTGGGTGGGGGCAGGCTGTAGAGAAAAACTATAGAGACTGTCCACAGCAGAACAGACATTTTTTTCTACCTTTATTGCAATCAACATGGAGGAATTTTACTGAAGCAGCATCTACTTGAAAAACATTACTGGGTCTATTTATACCAGTTTGGGAGCTCACAGGTAATAGCTCTTTTTGGGAGTGGAGTGATCATTGCTTTTGCCTGGTTGGGGTGGGATGGAGGGGGAAACAGAGCAAAGTTCTGAAAACTCCAATGTGACATACATTTGGTGTGATTGTTTGTTTCTTGCACTTTTTTCTGAAAGTTAACTAGATCTATGTGCAGTGGTAACAGTACATGCTACTCACAGCACTATATCCTTTTTAAAAATTATCACAGTTGAAACAGGAGGCTGGATGCCTTTTAAAAGCAAGTGGAAACATATTACTGTGGCTGTTATTTCTGCACTTTTGGCAGGCAGACATAAGAGGTGATTGGCAGAAGTGTTTGCTTGTTTTTATGGGTGGGAGCAGGCTGTGCAGAAGAAAACAAAGGGCAATTAATAATAACTTCAAACTGATTACTGATATGTTTTTTGTAGGGGAAGGGCAGTATCCAGCAAAAAGCAATACAGTCATTATATTTATGTGATTCCTTCTCAGTAAAAGGAGCTGTGACCAATGTCTGCGGAGTATAATGACTATAGTAATGGTCAAAAGTACATTTTTGTTGAGTTGTCAATGCAAGACAAGTACAAATCGTCTACATTTAATTAGAATCCAGAAAATATATACATATTTTTAAGTTAATAACATGTCATGGCTACAACACAGTGTTTTCAAACAGCTAAAACCGTGGGGAGGTAGATTGCACTAGAAGGTCTGAGGCAAGAATCAGAGTTAGAGGTGTTTTATATCTGAATGCTCACAAGTTATTACACAAAATTGTGTAATGAAATTTCAAAGGGGGGCTGAGATATAGCCTTTCACAGACAAGCCCAGTAGCTTCAGTTCATGTGTTTTTACTGCCAAAGTCTGACTTTTTGCAGTCTATTCAGTTTTTATTTTGGTGTGATGAACTTGTGGTCACTATGCTGCACACACAAATTGCATAAAATACTTCCTTTTTGATTTGTCAGTAAATTAGAAGTACAATTCAGCCCTATATCACTAGAAAAAATATAATTTTTATTTAAAACAATGCGTCTATAATACTGTCTTTTCAAGCTGCATGTTACACTATAAGCTCTAAGGTGAAAATTGCAGTGATAGATGTGCATTTTTGATTAATGTTGTTACCTGAATGTTTTGCAATGAAATCTTAAATGGGGAAAGAGAAGCATTCTTTTGAAGAGGGGTCCTGCTGCAATCTGACATTTTGCATTATGCTCAGTGTTTATTTTAGTGTTGCACTGAACTCCCTGCTTAGTATACAAAGTGAAATAATGTCCTACATACATCATTTTTGAGTTTCCAATACAACAGAAGTAAAAATTCACTATTTTAGCTGTAATATGCCATGGTTAAAAAGCCATGTTTTCAGTTAGCTTAAACTGTAGTCTCAAATTCTATTGTGTGCTATACTGGTAGCTCTGAAGTTAGAACTGCAGTTTTAGGTTTATATTCAAGCTGAGTACCCTGCTGCTGTTAATATAATGTTTAATAATTAGGTCTCAAAGGGTGATATATAGTATTTAAAGAATGGCCTTGATGGCTTTAGTTCATGTGCATTCACTGCCATAGTCTGACATTTTGCACTGTATTCAACTTTCCTTTTGTATGCAGGGATGAAGTATTGCTCATTACACTGAGAATGATAAGATCCTAAATACTTCTTTGTTGAGTTGCCAATACAGTAAAACTCCTCTATATCTCAACAGAAATATATGTGTACGTGTATGTGTGTGTGTGTGTGTGTGTGTGTGTGTGTGTGTGTATATATATATATATATATATATATATATATATATATAAACATACAGTTGTAATATGCTGTAGCTACAATGCCACTTTTCAAGAGGATAAAGCTGTGGTGTTAAATTTCAAGGTGTGCTGCACTGGAAGCGCTGAAGTTATAATGGCAGCCTCTGGTTTACAGTAGATTTAGATTATCATGTTATTACCTACAGGTTTAATTATTAAATCACAAATGGTGACAGAGATACAGCCTTTAGAAGACTGTCTTCAGTGGCTTTAGCTCATATGCCTTTACTGCTAGAGTTTAATATTCTACATGATCATCAGGTTTCTTTTTGGATGCTGTGCTGAACTCCTTCTCAGTACACTAAGTATAATGCTGGTCCAAAATACTTTTTAACTGAGTTGTCAACACATCAGAAGCAACAATGCTCTATGTTTAACCAAAAAAAACAAACAAACATTTTTTCAGCTTTACTAAATCTTTGGTATAATGTCATGCTTTCAAGCAGCTAAAGCAGTGGGGTCAAAATCAGAAGTGTGCTGTGCTAGACAATCTGAGGTTAATAGCAATACTGGGTATATTTTATACCACATTGCCCTGTAGATGTTACCCACAAATTTCATAATGAAATCTCAAAGGGTGACATTAATACAGCCTTTGAAATACAGACATCATAGGCTTAAGTTCATGTGCCTTTACTGTCATACTCTGACATTTTGCATCATACTCTGTTTTCATTCTGGGCAGGGTTGAACTCCTACTCAGTACACTGAGTAAAAGTCTGTCCCAAACTACTTCTTTGTTGAGTTGTCAATACATCAAAAGTCAAACTGTCCTATATCTAACCAGAAAAATAATGTGTTTTTCATTTCTAACATGCTGTGGCTATAACAACATGTTTTCAAGTTACTAAAGCTGTGGAGTTAAATTTAGGAGTATGCTGCACTGGAAGCTCTGACGTTTGAACTGCAGTCTTGGGTGTATTCTGTAGCTCTTTACCCTTTTGCTATTAGCTACAAGTTTCATAATGTAATTCCAAATGATGATCATGGTATAGCCTTTGAAAGGAAAGACAGGTCTTGGTGTCTTTAGTTCATCTGCTTTTACATTCACAGTCTTACATTTTGCAGAATATGAGGAAGTCCTACTAAGTACACTGACTGCAATAATGGCCCAGCATGCTTCTTTGTTTAGTTTTGTTGTGTAGAACATTTTGTTAGTTTCAAGTCTTTCCAAAATATAACATAATTGAAGATAAAACTATTTTAACTGTTACTTGCTGAGTTTCACCTACCTGTAACCTTAGCATAACTATGTCTTCCATAAATATTTCTATTTATACTTTTTCCTCAATTCCACATTTGTCTGCTTTACACAAATTTTCATACAATTTTTGAAATATCTGTAATAGCTCTAAAGGATCTCCATTTATCTTTCATGTTATAGGCTTTGTAAGTCTGGTGAAAACCCTTTTCCACTTTATGTTCCCTAAGTCATTGTACTAAAACTTTTTGTGCTCTAGAGTTATTATCAAAAAATAGTTTCTTAAAAGCTATCAACTCATGCATATCCAGATATCCCTTTTATTTTCTCTTTAGCACTCTAAACTAGTACTTCAATTTACTCTGTGGCATTCCCTTTATTCTGCAGTACTTTAACATTTGTCACTCCCTCTAAATATTTTTTTATTATATTTTAACCATATCATTTTCACTTTCATTTGCACCCTTTTTCTAAACTCCTTTTTCATTTTACCCCATTCATTAGCTTTCCATTCTGAAGAAATTCTATCTTCCCTAAGAACTCTTGAATAATTTCCTTTATTCATTCCTTAAATTCTTTATTGTTAACAGGTAGGTGGGAAAGTTCCAGTGTATAAATTTTACTACATTAACCTGCATTTATCTTAGTTTTTATTGTTGCATGATCTGAAAAAGTTATTGAATGTATGTTGGAAGATTTCAATTAAATGCACTTGTTCCTGTAATATGTAATCTCTGCCTATTCTAGCCCAGTTATTATACCTTGGGGAATAATACGTAAATTCTCTATGAGTTCCTACAACTGAATTCACATCTTCCATGCCAAATATTTTCATAAATGTCTTTAGAAATCTATTTTTTGTTATATTTGCCCTTCCATGTCCCCCAATATTCTCGTTGTTGCAAATCAAGTTCCAGCCGCCACCTATAATTAATTTTCCCTGCTGAAAGCTGATTGTTTCTCCCATAATGTTCTTAAGTTCCATAATAGCAGTTTTGTGGAATATAAATACATGCCAGCATAATCCTCCTCCCTTGCCAATGGCCCCTTACTACCATAAATCTACCCATTATTATTTTTTCTCTCTTCTATCACAATTGGAGCTCCTATAACAATTAGTATAACTACTCCCTTTTCCCTTTGTCCCTGATATTCTGCTGAATATCCATCCTTAAATCCCTTCTTTATCAAATTCACATGCTTATTTCTCTCCAAATGTGTCTCCTGCAGCATTGCTCTTTGTAGTCTGCATTTCTTAAAATAACTCAACACTCTTCCTTTTTGTCTATACCTGTAAAGCCATTAACTTTCCAAGATAACATGGACATGGTAGCCATTATGATAAGAAGTTACTGCTCCCACCTGTTATACATGACAGTTTTTATGTGTATTTCCAGCTTTTCTGTTACATGCACACACTAATGTTTGGCAGGCTGATCTTTTACACAGTTTTTTTTTTTGTCATCTGCATTTGAAGTTATGAAACATTTTTAAGACTTTTTGTTTTAATGAAAACTTTCAAACAAAAGACTAAACACATTTTCAGAATACCCCATAGCCTATTAACTTAGAACAAATGCACAAAAGTATGTACATCTTCAAAGAATGAAGTTTAATCCTTCAGATAGGAATAACTGCTCCAAATCAGCAGCTGTACCCACAAGCATTACCTAACCTAAACTTAAGCTTATGCATGCTAAAGCGCAAATTACAGCTTTGGCTCCCACTTACACTGATTGAAGTCTGCCCTTTTCTTATATCTATTCCTCTCCCAGATGTGAAAAACAGCTTATATACCTTCAACAACATTAACCTTTAGTCCTATGACATCTACTGAACATTAGCTAATGGAGAAAAATGAGCTAATATCATTGCATATGCAAGAAACATAGCACTTCTCATGGCTTTCCTCGTTTTGTTTTATTGTTCAAGTCTATTTGCATACAAAACACTCTTTTATAGATTAAGCCAAGGGTATTAATCCAGACATTCACCTCTGCAAAAATAGAAAACCTCTTAACTCTACATATAACCAGTGCACTTTTACATCCCACCTCCACACCAGCAGCCCAAGATCTATTAACTTAAACTTGCTTTTGTCCAGCTTTTCTTCTCTTATTACACTGTAAAGTGTTTACTTTAATATCTTTAACACATACAACAATCACAGAAAGAGTCCCTCATCCACAAATTTAAAATACCTCTAACTGCATACTACACAAAACTGCTTTACTATATAAGAAGTTTTGCAATTTGAGAGACTGTGTTCAAGTAACAACTTATGAATTCTAACATCTGAATAGGGGTGAAGAGTGGACATTTTATAGCTGACTGTGATCCCCAAGGAACAGCACAACTGGAGTGGTTGTCTCTGGTCCTGACTAGAGATGTTCTCATAAAGGTGAAGCCAATTAACTGTGAGGCTAAGGAAAGGCCATGCTGCAATGCCTAGCATGCATTTACTGAACACCCAGGGCCAGTGGTGATACCACAGGTCAGCACTCTGAAATTATTATGATTGGTTCCCAGCAAGAACAGCAGAACCCTCCTGGAACATCTCACTATCCGTATGTGATGGTAAGTGTCCTGGAGATCGATCAAGAACATCTAGTTGCTCCTTTTTAAAGAGAGGCAAACTGGACTACATCATGACCTTCTGGAACTTGGTCTGTTTTACAAAGCAATTTAACTTGCTCAAATCCAAAACTGACCTGAGGTCCTCACTTTTCTTTGGCACCAGAAAGAGGGACATCTTCGATGATTCAATCTACTAACAGCTTCTGAATTTCAAATGCTTCATCACTTCTCTGATGAGGTGGCACAACTTGAAGATGTTTGGGATTTATCTTCATTGCATGCAAAAATGAAATTATGTAACCTCTGGATATGATTCAATAACCAAGTGTCCAAGGTGATAGCCTCCCAAGCTTCTGATTGAAGAGTCATATGACCCCTGACTGCCTTCACAGTTGGACAGTTGGACAACCATCAGGATCACTCTGACAGAAGGTCCTTTGAGGGGTAGAAAAACTCACTTCAATGGCAGGCAACATCCTTCTATCCCGTTTGCTCATGGTCAAAGTGTCCTTAACCTCAGGCCCAAAAAGTGAGGAGCCATCACACTGAAGCAGTCCACAGAATTATACAAACTCACCCCAAGTGTAACGACACGCAGCAATGCCAGCACCAGTGGCTTGAGACATGCCATCAGCCATGTTAGAAAGCAGAAGCATGGACACTTCAGCAATAGACTACAATGTGAACAACCGAGTCTCTAAAGTCTCTTGTGTCTTAACCACTCTTTATACTTCCAACACAATATCATGCTGAAGTCTTGTCAAGTGACTCACATAACTTAACACTATCAGTGTGAAAGTGGCTGAGGTGTAGGAGTGTTTCCCTAACTGGTCCACTGCCAAGGACTCCCTATCCAGGGGATGAACCAACAAACTCTCTTGCAAGATGCCCTTCTTAGAGGCTACTGCCACCACAATAGCATCAATGGCAGGACCCTTACTCCAGTGTTGCAAGTCCTTGGGAGGGGCCAGGATTTTATCCAGTTTCTTTGGAAATGGTTCCACCATATTGGGGTCCTTCCATGCCCTCCAGGACATCAAGTCAATAAGTGTATCCAGAGGGGGAACCATCCAAGATGTGGATGGGCCCACCATGAAGGCCTCTAAAAATACTGACTCCTCTGGAAATGGAGCTTTGGCAGTCCAACCCCCCACACTGATACAGCAGCTCCAAACACTCTCATTGGGGGAGGATAAAGGGGACCCCTTTCCTTCATCACAGTCGGTAACCTCAGTGAGGGCTTCCTCTGGAGACTGTAGATGCTTCCTCTTAACTGCCTCTTGCCAGAAACTGGAGAATCTGGGGGAAGCAAAACAGGCAGAGGCCCTGAGTGCAGAACAGATTGAAAAACACCAGTTGTGGGCTGTTCCAGTGCAGACTGATGCGAGTCCATAAGCATAGACATTGATGAGGGGGCAGGATACTGGTTGGCACTGACCACGCCATTCCCCAACTGGAGAACATCCCTTGTATGACATTAAAGACAGAGGCTGAAGCTGGCACCCCAGACCCCACATACCTAGAATCCACAGATCATTAAGATACACTACATTCTGGAGTCACTTTTGCCTGCCCCAGTACAGAGATCGGAGCCAAACTATTGTGAGCCACAGCACCGAGCAGGAGGGATGACTTTAAAATTTGAAGTGCTGACCCCAACCTGGAAACCCCTGTCTCAAAGTGTCAGTCTCAAGGTCTGCTTGGCTCCAATACTGCCAGAGTCGAGGAAATCAAGGCAGGAGTAGCAACTGATACTGGCCAAGCCATCAGATCTCTCCCAAGGGGAGGTAAGGCAACTGGCTCTGATAACTTTGGAGCCATATGGTCCAAGGAAGGAAACACACCTATTGGAGCCAAAGCCTGAGGTAGAGGATATGAACCCAAAGGGATCAGTCTTAACTGGATCTGGGCTTGTAAGGAAGGGCTGCATCAGCTATTTCAAGTCAGCAGGTCTTAAACTCCCAACCAAGTGGAACAACCAGGCTGACAAAGCCACTGATGGAGGCTTGCCTGTTGTCTGACTGCTTCAAGGACCAGGCCAAAACCAGAGAGGATTGGATAGGAGAAGGAGATGACTCTGGAGAAGAGTTTAGAAGATACAGGGACAGAAGGGCAAAGGGTCCTGGACAAGGAAGATCTTTTTGACAGGAAAGGACTCAGGACACTTAGTGTCATGGAAGAAGTCTTCCCTGTAGTCAATAACATGGGAGACAAGGTCCGAGTAGTCAGATCTGATGACAATGGTGAGGCAGCCAGATGAGTTGAAGATCTTGGGATCTTCAGATCCACTGAACAGGAAGAAAAGGGAGCCGATCATTTTCAGTCCCCTTTCAAAGGTTTGGGGTTCTTAGATCCCTTCTTCTAACCCAGAGCTCCTTTATCAACTTTACCAGTCAGAGCAGAAAAGAAGGAACAATCCCCTGCTGGCAACAGTCCCTTGAGGGCCAACTTGGCCCTCCTCTCATTAACGGCTTGTGTGCCAGAACTATCATAAGTAGCACACTGTGTGCCAAGGTGAGTGGCTTCAAGACAATAAACATACCGGTAATATGTGTCTTGGGAAGGAGCTTGTGGCCAAACACCATACATTTCTTGAAGCCCTTATCCATACCACACTATACATACGTTAACTATAAAAAAAATTACAAACCATCATACACTATCTTACTATAAAAAGCACACAAGGTGGCAAAAGTCCATGAATAAAACACACTATATATACTTATCTTGCAAAACCTACACAACCTAACCCTATACTAGCAATTAAGCAAACCAAAAACACTACTAGCTACTAAGAAAAACAAGGATAGAGGAAAGGAAAGGGAAAACAGACTTAGCTAACATGCACAATAAAAGGATACACTGCAATGGAGCTTGAGACTAAGCTGCTGACCAGGACGGCAGCAAACAAGATCTGAGATAATCCTAGATGGGCAAGGTATCATGGGTAGAGGAGGAGCAGCTTGGGGGGGGGGGCTGATGTTTTTCTGGATATGGCTGGTCTCTGATCCGAGTCTGATCCAATAACCCACAGACTGAACCCAGATGGAAAAGACAACACTGGATCATAAGGCAGCAAGCTAAACCCAAATAGTATACCATGAAGTAATAATCCTCTATTACGATTTGGCAGTATGGTAGCCATTGTTTAGAGCAGTCAGCAATTACTGGAATTGATTTTCCCTACATAATACTTTGTGTTTTAACAACAATGACAAAAAAAAAGAAATACAATGTAGTGTTTGTGTGTGTGTGTGTGTGTGTGTGTGTGTGTGTGTGTGTGTGTGTGTGTGTGTGTGTGTGTGTGTGAGTGAAACACCATATAATGTATTATTTTTCACTTTTTTGAAATAGTAAAACGGATCTGAATTACAATAACAGCTTATAGTGAAAAATCATACATACATTTTATTTTTTATTTACAAATGGTTGACATTTATCAAGTGCACCATTTTATGACATTTGTGAATACTTGTATACTATTCTAAAAAAAATTCTGGCATTATTTGGTTATACAATTGCCACTTCTTTTCAGAAAAGGAATGTTAAGTAATTTAGCATATATTTTATTTTATGTCTCTGAAAAGAAAACAATACACGTGCTTCTTAGCCGGGTACTAAATGAACAGGAGGATATCCACCATATGGGGGGAATGACTTACTATTCCAAAAGAATACAAGTGATTTCCTATCCCTTCAGCCACTAGGGTTGTCATCAGGTGCTGTACTCTCATAATGTATCAGAAGATAAAACCTCTACAGCCCAGAGAATAAAAATGTCATCCAGTATGGAGCCCAATAAATGACAGAACATGCTTTTCAACAAGCAGAAGCACCAGCAGCATTCCATGTACATTTGCTGTATTTAGTATAAAGTAGGATGCAGAAATGTATAACACAGCACTCATCCAAAAGCACCTTATAGTTTCTCCATGCAAGAGTACTCTAAGTGCTTTCCAGGACCACATCTTTACAGTTAGACAGAAAACAGGTTTTAAGTAAAAATCTTATGACATCCAGTAAATAACATGGAGAATGTGTGTTTTTGCAGAGTGCTGTTTCTCCAACTGACAGAAGCATAATGGCTTTACTGATGAAAGCCACTTTCAGAAAAGGTATGGTGTTGCCTTTTCTGTACTGCTGTGCAACCATCGAGTTGGTATATATAAGTCAGGGAAATGTGGGGTTGCACTGGAGCTTACACCCTGAAAAAAAAGAAACTTAAGATCTTGTTTGCTGAAAGTAGTTCTCAGAATTTATTTCACCGGTTTGTACATCAGAGAAAAACCTCCTGTGAATAATTGTGAACCCAATAATATGTAGCATTCAGGGGTGTAGCTAGGATTTTCAAATTTGTACTGACAGCTCTCAAACTGCTACCCCCCTCCCCAGCCAAGCTACGGCCATTCTTGTAATTCACGGTTTGCTCTTTTAGTGTCGATGAAGAGGCATTCGCTGTAATGCCTCTTCAGTAATATAATATAAATTCACTCAAACCCGGTTCCTTGAATTGAAAATTAACCTGAAATGTCAGTTCTTTGAAAAATGCAGCATGGTAGTTGGGGTAGAGACTTTATGCTTTTGTTTTCTGTAACTAAGGTACAGGTTTTGAGCTTGAGTAAATTACTAACCACCTGCTACCACTAACTAGGATATTTCATTCACACACACACCCCTACCTACCTCTTAGTGCAAGAAATATGAACAAAGCCTAAAATAAACAGGGACAGATATTAAATAATGTTCTTGTGAACTTAGAAATTTGCTAGAATAACAGGATTTATGCTAGTATGAATTTTTCTAAAGGACATGAAGTCTGAAGCTCAAATGTCTGTCAATATTTAGCAACTTAGTGACTTCATTCCTAAATGATTTGCCAGAAAACCACACGTTTTATGAGGAACAAACCAAAAATAAGAAGCAAATATCTATTCATTCTGCAAAAATATGGACAGCTGAGAGGTATAGTTCAACCAGGGCTGTCTGAGTTTGCTGCCCTTCCCCTCTCAAAATCATGGTCGATTGGAGCCTCCTACCTGCAACCATTCTAGTGTCCCATTTCTTGGTTATTTTGCCCCATTTACCATAAACACTGTAATGTGCATACTGCTTTACTTCTGCGATGATTTGGATTTCATTTCAAAGTTTTATTTTGCATTTTTACAGCACAAACCCCAATAGGTATCTGCTAAACAAAGCAATGCAGTCTCACAATGAAAACAGACTTAGCATTAAAACTTCTCTGCCCTTGAAATTCACATGCATTGAATCAGCACTGAAACCCACATTCAAAGAAAATACATTTTGCCAGTGGCAGATAAAGATCAACTTTGGGTTGTTTTCAAATCATAGGCCCCTTGAACACAAAACATACACATGCTCTTTGATACACCTTCCCGATTGTATTAAATTGTATTCCTTGTACAATACAGTACAGTTGTTAGAGGGCATTTTAAATTTATTGTTTTGAACATTAGTAAACAATGAAACAAAATGCATGAACCAATGACAAAACTACCCAATTCAGAATATTTCCATCATAAAAGTCTACTCAACCTTCTACAGTACACCAGTATCAGTAAATATGCACAATCTCTGAAGTGTAAAAGTCATCTAAATAATTCCACATTAAAGAAATCTGTAACAATGAAGAGGTTGCTGCTAGCAAACAACTTTATATGTCATTGTTTATTCATTTACAAATAAAGTGCCTGTTGCCCTTGAGGAATAAATTGCCTATGCTGCATGCATTAAAAAAATGATAAGCTAGTAATATCACAATAGGGACTGTATGGCAAACTGATAATAGGTTCATAGTTACTACTCTAGGCATCTTTGCCAAAAAGGGCTGCAGCATCCGCCCACTTTACAACACAGTATAGTATCAGCAATGCATCTATCTACTGTGGGAGTAGAACCCACAACCTTCTGCATCAAAAGCAAGTACACTGCCTGTTGTGCTATTAACAATACAAGCAGACTAAGAATAAGGAGCACTAAAGTTTTGTTCCCCTGCAGCTCTCAGCTCCTTGTAAAATCTACTCGGCACACAGTTGTATCTTTGAACTTCGCAGCACAAGAAATCTGGAAAAAGCCGAAATTTATTGGGGGGGGGGACAAAAGCCCAAAAACCAGGGACACATTTTAAACATTGCTTGTACAATGTTGGAAAGTTGCTAGAATAAAATGCTGTGTTACCACCATACATTTCACTGCCACGTCTTTAACCCGGGGGCCCTGTGCAAAACAGTCAGAGAAACATACCACTATGCCAGATCAGCTGTTTTGTGAAAGAGAGGAAGACGAACTTAAATGACTACCATTTAGTGAATTCAGTTCTCACCATAGCTGTCAAGCTTTTGGCAGAAAACACCTGAAAAAAGCCAATAATGGGGGAATACAGCCCCCAAACATATTCAGTGAATTCAGTTCTCACCATAGCTCTCAACCTCTTAGCAAAAAACATGTGGACAAAGCCAGTAATGGGGGGGAATACAGCCCCCAAACATTCAATGAATTCAGTTCTCACCATAGATAGCTCTCAACCTTAGCACAAAATACCTGGGCAAAGCCAATAATGGGGGAATACAGTCCCATAAATAGGGACAAATTTCAAACATCCATGTTATAAACTTAGACATCTGCTAGAATAAACAGTTTTGTGTTACCATGTACTTTCTGCAGAATATGAAATCTGAAATTCAAATGCCTGTTATTTTTAAACATTTAACCAGGAAAGTATGTCTGACTTTGAACAAAAGACAATTTTCAGCAGAGCAAGGAGAAACTCCAGACACATCTTTGTAAGATGGGAGGACAAGCAGACTCCACACAGAAGGCACCCCAGCCAAGAATCAAACCAGATAACCTGTAGCTGTCAGGCAGCAATGCTACCAGTGCACCACTGCACTACAGACTTTGCAAGCCAAGGAAAAATGTAGATACAGAAACCACAAATTTTATGAGGAACAGAACAAATATGAGGCAAAAATCTACAAATTGTTTTAGAAATGGTGGTGGATAGGGAATTCAGGTCCTTGCCACCTGCATCCAAGGTACAGGGTTCAAGCCTGAGTATCTCTACCCACCACCATTTGTTCTCTCTAGCCACCAGTATATAGCAACTGGGGCATTTCACACACACACACTTTCTGTCTCATACAGAAACAAACAGAACCACTAGTGTAAATTACATACACATCACTTACTTACCTTCTCTCTCAATGTAATGGCTATTTTAAATTCCACTCACGAGTGCGAAATAGGGTTATATCCACATTGGCATGCATGCGACGCATGCATAATCCTCCTTAAACAAAAAGATGCTGCCTCCACGCAGAGAAGAAGCTTTTTTTTTGTTTGTTTATTTAAATTGTTTGCAAAGTTGCAGCTGTAAAAGTGGGAGGGAGCTCGGCCCTGACTCGCCCTATGGTTCTGGCACCCTTGCCTTTATCTTTCCCCCTGGATCCTAGTGCCTACCTTGTGCTACCCCTTGCACACGAACACTGCACTGAAGTGCATACAGTGAGTATACCTGCCGACGTCCTTTGGTATGCATTACAGGACTATTGTAGATGCATGTCTGTAACATTTGTGTGTGTGTGTGTGTGTGTGTATCACCCACTCTGGAGACTGTATTTTCATATAATTTCTTTACATTGACTTTGGCAGTTAAGGTTATTCACAGTGCCATGGTAAAATTTCAAACATATTATACAAGGAACTCATAATTCAGTCCAGGTAAATAACTCAAAATTCAACTCAGTTAAACAACTCAAAAGTTAAATTCCTTTCTGACTTTAGATGTCAAGCTCAGTTGTTCAGTCTCTCTTGCTCTGTGCTTGACTATCACTCCACAGTACATCCTCTCTCTGTCATGTTTTATTCTGTCAACAATGGTTCTTTTACTCTCTCACAGAAAGGCCTGCATATCTCCCTCTTTCTCTATCACTCACCTTCTGTTAACCACCCTTTTATAAGAAAGAGTGTATAATGTCCTCCATTCAGAGAAGGTGTAAAGTCATCCCTTCCCTTGCACTGCATGTACATTGATTTTTTTTTACTTTTTTGAATATCGTTGGTAAGTTTGTCACTTTTATATTTATTTCGTCTTGCAATAACATCCATTTTTTTGTAGTTTTTAGCTCTTGTGCAACAGTAGGTTATATATGAATATTATGCTTAAAATAACAGTGTGTGCTTTTGCTCAGACACAGAAACACAGATCCCATCCCATCCACATTTTCGTGCAGCTGATCATCTGTGACTTATAGTATGCATGTGAAAAAAACTAGCTGCTGTCAGTATGTCGGCTAAAATGTGTATTGACCTTGCATTTAGAAGCATTGACCTGCCTGCCTAATTATTTGCTTTTGTAAGGTATAAAAGACTGAGACATAACTGCAAGATTTCACAGATGGAGGGTGGAATTCATAGAAATGCTTTGTTAAAGTGCAAATCGCCTTGCTCAGATAGAGAGAGAGGGAATTGTATTTCTCCAGTTTAATGAAATTCATAACCATTCACAACCTGCTTGGTGCTGGATCATATTGAAGCATAATTTGCATGAGCATGCAACTGCTCAGTTGAAAGCCCTGCCATCATGTGCAAATAAATAGTGCAGTTGTCTACAAGAAAATACACAAAGACGCATACTCTATGTAAGAACATTTACAAAGCAATTCACTAGGATGTGTGATTACCTAAATGAAGTAGGTCATGACCCCAGAATACCGAGTTGCATTGAACTCTAATTGCTGTGTAGTATGATGCTGTTCTACTCAGCAGTGAGGAATCTACAAACCAGAACCCCCTTGTCTACAATACAGCACCACTTGTGCAGCTTCAATTTGTACAAAGCTTGGCTATGAATTTGGGAGAGTATGACAAATGCCAGAACTAATAACACAATGTTTTACAATGGCTGGTGTTTGCAGAAATAAATTCAGGAAGAAATCACTAAGACTATGATTTGAAATATTTTCTTTACATGAAATATGTGTGTGGTTGGATTAAAGGGAATAAAAACCTTTGTGACAAAAGCATTTAATTTAGGAGGAGTTGTCCATTAAAGAAAAACAAAAATTAAGAGAAGTTTTCCGGTGTGCGGCTACACAGACAGACACACACACATACACACACACACACTTTATTACTCACCAACCCTCGGTTCAAGACCCTTGAGATCAACATCGAATCCTCCCGCTTTGAATAATGCTTCCCTCGTAGGCTCGTACATCCTCCCGCTTCACCATAATGTTTGAATAACACTTCCCTCGAAAATCCTCCTGCATTCAACATAATGCTTGAATGAATCCTCCTGCTTTGAATAAGGCTTCCCGCTCGAAAAACGCTGGCCGGAAATACATGTGCGTGCAGTGAGCTCCAGGCTGCCCTGCTGACGTCATCGTGCAGTAAAGCACGAAAAACAAGAAAATTTAAAACGCTAACGCTACCCCCCTTCTTAATAAGTTGTACTGAAATCAGTACAGTGCGTATGCCTCCCGACGTCCCTGGTAGTATTGCAACCGCTGTGGGTCATCATTGTTGTGATGTTATATGATGCTGATATTGTGCTGTCTGTGGTACTACAATATTTTGAACCTCTTCACTAGTATGTTTCTAAATATAGTAGAACTAAAGATGACACGAGCTTCACAAAACAACAAAGCAATGATTGCCCACAGCAGTCACTATAGTACATATTACTTACGCACACAATACTACCCAACAGGGCGAGTACTGCATTAAATAATGGACAACATACGGGTGTTTAAAGACCCAGTGGCAAAAGTGTAAGACTTTCAGATCCATGCAAGGTCCATTACTTCTGTGTAATGCCCACCCTGGATGGCAATATTGTGCTTATATAAATAGCTATCTGTTAAATTGCTTTGCATTCATTTTATTATTGCTATACATATTTTTGATGTGAAACAGTTTCTCCTCCCAATGTTTCAGAGTTGCTGTAGGATATGTAACTGATGATGGAGGAAGTATTTTACATCCAAAATTTAAGTTACATAAGCATTTAATAATTTGTACATAACATACACGCAGACCCACAGACACAAACATATACATGTACATGCATCCACTTGGATGATTGTGAGCAAATCCAATGACTGGTTGTCACCTAATGAAAAAAATATTCATAAATAATAGCCACTTTAATGAATTTTAATATGTTGCTGATAGATACACAAAAACCCATCCTTTACCAAGACAGACACTCACCCACACGCATTCTTACTTACACATACATTTTCTTGTATTTTTTTTTTGCTGCCACAATTACCCGAGTTACTTCTGTTTTTTATTTACTTACTTTCCCCCACTTGCTAACCACAGTAGTTCTGTTTTGGGGGGTTTTTTTGTTTGTTTTTTTTTAATTTTAATTTTCTTTTTCGTCATTAATCAACGTGGCATCTTTTTTTTTTTTTTTGGTTTGTGCTTCACAGTGGTTTAATATGCTAACGTGAAACCATGGACTTCTTTATCCCTGGGCTCCCCGTGCACATTAATACCCTGTTGGAGAAATTTTGTTCTCCAATAATGTTTTGTTTCATCTTCTGCCCGTGTTATAACATTACATTGTGCCTTTCAAAGGTGGGCAGATATCACAAGGAAAATGAACTGTTTTGATTCACTATGAGGAAAAAATAAACTGGCGCAGATACAATTGCATAAAATAAACAATAATTTACTTTTTTCAATGTCAGTTTGCCATTTCAAATATGAGACCCTGCTTACATAAAAAGGAGGTTATTTACTTAACATAATGCTGGATCATTTTCATTCTTGGTCCATCTGATATGACTTCTGGGGTAGAGCCTTTTATCAGATCCAATCCGGCAACTCCGCTAGTGCTCCCAGCCTTTAGCTCCTTCAAAAGTTCCCATAATGAAAAAAAAAACACTCCCATAATGAATCACTTACCTTCTACCCAAATAAAATTTACTGCACTCCCAGTAAGGACTGTAGAAACATGTAGAATGAGTGAGAGCAGTAAGAAGAAAGAATGGAGAAATTCAAATAGGTCTACCAGATCCTGCCTGTTAAGGCAGGATGGTGAGTGGGTTATTAAATTGGACATACTAGGGATGAAAAGGATCCAGAATGATGGTAAATACACAACTTCTGTATCCTATTTCATTCTGTCCTTCCAATATGATTTGTGACACAAAACCTCAAGCTACCTGTTTCTTCCAAGTGCAATCATGATAGAATAACTTTAAGGACAGCAGCTTCAAAAGACACCCTGGATCTAGATATCATACACAACTCTTAACGCCTGGTATGCAACACAGATAAACAATGTTGCCATTGTGCAAATTTCATCCAACTTAAAAATTCTTGAGGAATGGTATAGAAGCTGAACCTGATCTGGAGAAATGGTCTTTTGGTCTGGAAGGCAAGGGCTTGTTACTGGAACATGCAAAATAAATGCAGTTTGAAGTATCTGGACAGGATTATTTTAGAAACTTTCTGGCCTAGTATGGAAGGGCAAAGGCCACAAACAACTTGGAATATTTTCTTACAGAAACAGTTATCTGTGGACATCTAGTATATGCAGTAGGCATTCTTCTTTATTTAGAAAGAACACTGGGAGATAATAGGTTGGTTTTGGTTGTCTTTGGAAGCCACTTCTAGAATTAAGAAAGGGTTAGTTCTCAGTAAGAGTGTGCCTTTGTGGGACAGCAGATAAGGATGATTGGGAAGAAACAGCCTATAACTCAGAAATCCATCTTGCTGAGGTGCTAGCTACACAAAAACAGGGTTTTCTGTAATAGATACCTTAAGCCTGCAGATGTGGGATGGTATAGGGGGTTGAATTCTTGTTTCTATCACAGAATTGAGTGGTATTGGGTCCTTGTTTGGTTTTCATAAGAGAAAGGCCCTCTAAAAGGATTTGCACAGTTTTTGGCCAGCAAGTGAGGCAGTACATAACCCAGTGTGGAAAGTGGAAATGGCTACCAAACTGACTTTAAAAGCATAATATATGGAGGCAGCATCAGATGAGGAAGACATGTATGTAAAACTGCTGGGATTCAGCCAGAAAAGGGGTCTAATCCTTAGTCACAGGCCCATATGGAAAAGACTTCCCATTTGTTGTTGTCAATTTTACGTGTGCTTTCTTTCTGCAAGACTGGTAATATGCAAACCACACTCTGGGAAAGGGCAGGATCCTTAACCATTACTGAAACTGTAAAAAACATGAGGTTAGTTTGAGGAAATACAAGTCAGGATGAGGTTGCCCCAATGGATGGGATAATACGTCCAGTGTGGCCTTATCTGCCTGGGCCAGAAAGGAGCAATGAGATCTTGGTTGCTTTGCACATGGAGGATTTCTGCAGAAATCTGTTTTTCAGGGGATGGCGCAAAGGAGCCCAGAGGGACAATAACAATTCCTTGTGAGGGATCTGGGCAAAGTAGCTACTATATTATGTGTTGGATGAGGAGGCAAAGGGATCATAGCAAGGCTGGCCCATCAACTGAAGATGTGTTATGTATTAGTATAAACATGCTATGCCTATCCACTAGACAGATGGCGATTCCTGGAATGTATGTTGCTATCAGAAAGGGTAGTAAAGCTGTTGTCCACTGCCACTCTTTCACGGCCTTTCTGCAAAATGGGTAAGAGTTGATCCTTCCTTGCTTGCTGATGGACCATACCACTGTTTGACTGTATGGAAATCACACCTGGAGGGAGAAAGGAAGTCCTGATGGTAGCAGGACTACTCTCATTTTCAGGATATTGATGTGAAAATTGGTCTCTAGATTTGTCCACGGCCCTTAGAGCATTCTCCCTCTCCTGATGTCCCACCCAACCTCAGAGAGAAAGTGTCTGTGGTAATTGTTACTGCAAATGTTGGAAAGGTAAATAGTCTCCCCATGAAAACTGTCGAGTTCAACCACCAGTACAAATGTTGCCTATAAATTTGAGTAATATGAATGGAAGCATTTAAGGCATCTGAAAGTTGGGACCACTTGTAAACTTAATGTCCCCTAAATAACTCTCACATATAGATGCACATGAAGAACTATGGGTATTGCAGTAGCCATTAATCTGAGAACCTTCACTGGTTGGAGGTTATTGGTGATCCAGTAGACAGGAAGTCATTTTCTTAAAAGTTTACAGCCTGTCATGTTGAAGTCTTGATATGCACTCTGTTATGACTGGATAGCAACCTGTCAACACTACTATTTTGAGTGAGCTGTAGCTCATTTGTAGCTTGTTCTTTTCAAGACTGAATGAGATATCCAGGGATAAGCAGAGCTGAAACAAGTACTCTTTGGTA